>NW_022992284.1:1573094-1664109 GCF_902827175.1 Gymnodraco acuticeps
GTGAGACGCCGCCGCCGCCATCACTGTTAACTGATTAACTACCAGCTGAAGACTTGCTTTCCTCTTCTTTGAAATGTTGTTATGTCCATGTTGTCTGGGGGAGAAAACATATCAAACCAAGAGATCGTCAGCTTTGATTTTCGCTGTATTAACAATGTCCTGAACATTTGGTGTGTGTGCCTATGGAGTCAGATTTGGGTCAATATTCTAGCGCGTAAAACAAGCTACTCACGAGCGGAAAATGTGCTTTTACACGCGCATAAAATGTGACTCCATATGTGCCTTACCTTCGCTTCATACATACAGTCGGCGTCGCGTCACAGTTGGGGGCGGGGCATTTCGAGGGGGAAAACAATCCTTTCCCCCTCGCCCGGAGCACTGTAAGCGCGCGGATTTTAAATGTTAAACAAACATGTCATACATTGATTCATTGCAGCCCATTTCCAGGGATAGATACCTTAACATTTTGTATTTAATAGGATCGGATTCTTGTCCATATCTTATTAAAGAGTGGACGAATGATCCGACTGAATGGCCTGAAGTTTCATTCCCTGATATCTTCTGCTACCTGGTTGAATCACCCGGTAAGAGGCAAAATCACGTTAACTGATGAATTAAACCTCACATAATTGATATGTCTAACAAGGAAATTAGCACGTTTTAGTGAATTTGTTCATCACACAATGGTTGTTATTGCACAATAGCCATCATGAGCTGCATATACATATTGGTTATTGACGACTCGGTACGTTATCACGCAGGGATTTACACACACACGCCTAAAGAACTATCGGTCCCTGGAGGCACACAACTTTTTTACAAGTGGCTTTGTTGGAGTTGTGCTCCATCATAAACTACCTTCATCGGATACCTACCTGTTCCGATGTGATGTAAAGCCATCCTGGAGGGTGACAGAGAAGCCGCAAAGGCTGGCTTCCGCATCTGCCAAACTATGCCATACCTGGGGGTTTCATGTGATGGCTATGTTTCCTGTGACTGCTGTGGTGAGGGTGTTATAGAGGCTAACCCCCAAAACACACCAGGAGCGTCTGCGTCGTGTTACGGCCGCGCCGCGGCGGTCGTAAGGATCGCGGCCACTCTAGTCAATGGGTGCTATTACACCACACGCGCCGTGTTACGGCTCAGACGCGTCCCAGAAGCGGCTCGGCGCAGCGCTTCTCTAAAATTAGGATGAATCCTATGTTTGCCGCGGCGCAGCCGTAAGGTAAACTCCTCCCCCCATCCCCCCGTAGTCTTTCAAGTAGGAGAATACATGCCAGCATTCTCCTCCGGTTTACAGGCACTGTAAATGATATATATAGAATAATTATGATGATGAATGCATATTTTTTTACCACTAAAATACAGCAACACATCTTTGATTCATGTCGTTTATAACTGGAATATTACAATTATTATTAACTGTGTCTGTAGTCTACAACACAACAAAATAGGAAATAACAACAATAAACACGATTTAAACAGACACAAACATAAACCATTTAACTACGTATAGCCTACTTACTTGTAGAAGTACAAATGTCCAGGAAATATTCCAAAATCAACAACAACTGCGAGGCTGCACACACGACGCTCCGCTTCCGCAACGTTTTGAAACGCGTCTGGTGTGTGTTGACGCAGGAGGAGGTCGCAGCGTGACGCAGCCGCAACGTAACGCGGCGCAGACGCTCCTGGTGTGTTTTGGGGGTAACCCCCAAAACACACCAGGAGCGTCTGCGTCGTGTTACGGCCGCGCCGCGGCGGTCGTAAGGATCGCGGCCACTCTAGTCAATGGGTGCCATTACACCACACGCGCCGCGTTACGGCTCAGACGCGTCCCAGAAGCGGCTCGGCGCAGCGCTTCTCTAAAATTAGGATGAATCCTATTTTTGCCGCGGCGTAGCCGTAAGGTAAACTCCTCCCCCCATCCCCCCGTAGTCTTTCAAGTAGGAGAATACATGCCAGCGTTCTCCTCCGGTTTACAGGCACTGTAAATGATATATATATAGAATAATTATGATGATGAATGCATATTTTTTTGCCACTAAAATACAGCAACACATCTTTGATTCATGTCGTTTATAACTGGAATATTACAATTATTATTAACTGTGTCTGTAGTCTACAACACAACAAAATAGGAAATAACAACAATAAACACGATTTAAACAGACACAAACATAAACCATTTAACTACGTATAGCCTACTTACTTGTAGAAGTACAAATGTCCAGGAAATATTCCAAAATCAACAACAACTGCGAGGCTGCACACACGACGCTCCGCTTACGCAACGTTTTGAAACGCGTCTGGTGTGTGTTGACGCAGGAGGAGGTCGCAGCGTGGCGCAGCCGCAACGTAACGCGGCGCAGACGCTCCTGGTGTGTTTTGGGGGTAAGTGTCCTTACAGGTGGGGGCAAGACACCTCTACTGGGTATCAACAGTGGCTTGAGGACAAAAGAGGACATCTGGAAAGTCTGACAAGCTTAAAGAGAAGTCATGCATATTTCACTCAGGTATTTCAATATTTCACCTGCATATACCTGCACACCTCTAATAAGTCTGGAGCATTTTGTGCAATTATCCAAGATAATTATCCACAGATGGCATACTGTCTATAATGTACATATTAGTGTTATGATGATTGCATTGCATTTGACAGGTCCAAATGCAGATGTTTGTTACCAAATGGATGTATGTAGACTTCATCACTTGGACTCCTCAGACCTGCCTGATATTCAGAGTACAAAGAGATGAGGACTTCATCAGTGGTGCCATTAATGTGATGCAAACATTTTGGTCACAACACATACTACACAAACTTCGGGAGCTGAAAGATGCACAGGTAGGTGGTTGAATTTCCTATCAGTGTAAAAATGGCAACAAATAAGTCACTGTGACAGAGTTACATATTTATTTATACCAATTCATTTTGAAGCATATTATAGCTATTTTATTTAGTATCAACATAGACTACTAGACTATATGTACAAAATCAAATATCACAAAGCCTATACATTTATTTACAACATGAAAACATACATAGGCTACAAATAGAATGAATAATGGGCTGTACAATATTGTCTATACTTGTGATTTTGATACTAATCAGATAATAATTGTTGATATTGTGATGTTGATCAAATTGTTATTGTGTTATTTTCAAAGGGGGTGTACTCATTTATGATAAGCACTGTATATGTTTCTGCTAAGTAGGCAGAACACAGTCCAGTCGAAAGCAGCACAGGGAGTGACCCATCAGGCAACACAAGTGGCAGCAGAACATCAGGCAACAGAAGCAGAGTGTCAGGCAACAGAGGCAGAGCGTCAGGCAACAGAGGCAGAGTGTCAGGCAACAGAGGCAGGGTGACAGGGTATGCAGCAGCAGAGCAGCACTGAGATCAGTTCAGGGACCTGTGGAAAGACAAACAACAGGTGGTTTTGATTAGAAAGATCCATTATGTCTCAACTGAAACCTGTTAAATGGCACAATTGGAACAATAATGACTTCTTTGTTGTATAAAAAAGTTGCATAAAATATTGTTCTCTGATGCTCATTATTAAATGACTGCACATTGATTTTGTTCTTACTCTCAGATTCTGTAACGGTTGTACATGACACTGCCAGACAGGTTCATTAGTGCTGCACAGACATGCACAAGCCTATCAATCATGGCCTCTTCTCTCTTCTGTCTCACCCTGCAGTCTCTTCACCAGGCGCAGAGGAAGTGGGCCATCCAGAATGTGGTACCGGCTCTTCAGGGCACCAATGACTCTCTCTGCAGACCACAGATCACATATTTGTTGTTAAAATGCTGTTTATCTACATTGTTATGTTTGAGTTTCACAGGAGTAGCACAGTTGACCGTTATATCATATCGTCAGTGCATTGTGTCCTATAATTAGTGTTTCTTTTTCATGTTAAAGTGAAGAAAGATCCCTGTTAACTTCCTGTTATCTTGATATTGCACTAAATGTGAACAACAGTTCAATGTATTTAAATATAGAATAACATGTTTTTAAGATAAAATGTTATCTGAAGACACCCTACAAAGTAGGGATTACACATGTACTCGTTGATGTGATTAATTGAATAACGTCTCAGCACTTGTTAACCCGGATCTGTACTGTTACAGTAATTCATTTAGTTAGGGAAATGTGAACCACGTCAGCGGCAAGTAGCAACAGTGATTTGATGATGCAGCACACTCTGAATACCAAAAACATTAAAATGCACATACTGTATGAATCTGACTGCTGACTCTATATGTGAATTCTGATGTTCGAAGTCACACGAGAATTTGCAACATCTTCGGCTGACAGTTGTTTTCGGCCCCTCGTGAAAGACGGTGTGATGAGCTGTGCAGTGTGCACCCAGAACAGCAAAGTCATCCTTCAAAGTGAAGCCCCTGTCGGCTAAAATCTGAAATAAACATAACAAATACTTAAAAACACTACTTTACTTCAACAGCAACTCAAAAATGGTAACTATGGGTAAATAATAAATTCAAAAATAAGACTTAAATTAGAAACAAAAAAACAGTTCAATTGTTACCTGATCTCCTGCATGGTGGAACTTCTGAGATAAGAAGTCTGAGTTCCTTACAATATGCACATCTGAAGCCCTCCCTCCCCAGCCTTTGGAGAGATATGTGATTGAGCCAGATGGGTGACATGCAATGAAATACTTCACTGTTGTCCAGTTTTTGTATTTTGAGTAGGTGATAGCTCTGTGAGAAGAGACAGTCGTTAGTAATACTTATCTATAAATTGTGTACATATACACAGACAGCCAGGTAAGTATTACAAAAACCCGACACTTTATGCATGCTATCAAAAAGAAAAATATCTCACCTTGTTTTCAGCTTCTTTGAGTGTTCAATTCTGATCTCAAAGCAGTCGATAATTGCAGTCACTCTAGGGTACTGGAAGAGAACCTCTGCTGGTACTGTGCTTCTGATACACTCTCTATCAGGCCATTTAATCAAAAAAGAAATGTTGGCGTACATCAAATCCAACCATCGGGAGAATACATCCAGGAAAGTGCTATATCTATGTGCCAGGTCAAATATTCCACACATCATATCGGTTGAGGGGTTCTGCCGCAGTTTCACCAGAGTAATAAAGAGCTGGTCTTGGAACATCTTGGATGTTTTCTGTGACTTAACAAACTGTACCAGGTACTGATGAAGAGTGTCAAATACTGTCCATGACAGGCCTGTCATGACTTTACATTTAGTGTCATTTTCTCTCACAGTGTTTACCGACATTTTCAACGTCTCCAATTCTCTGATGGCTTCAGCTCGCTCCTTCATTCTCTTTCTCTTCTTAAATTATACAATTCTTCATAAAGTTGTTTTCTCTCTAACTCCTGAAGAGGTATGGGAGCTTCTGATGTTGGGATTCTGGTGCTGGGCCCTCTGATGTTGGGGATTCTGGTGCTGGGCCCTCTGATGTTAGGGATTCTGGTTGGGCAGACTGAACACCCTCACGCTTCCTCCTTCTCTCCAGCCTCTGAAGTACTGACCTGGGAGACTTTGTCTTTTGATGTGGGAACAGCGAGGGTGTGTAGTCTGGGTGGGCTATGTCCTCGTTTTTTAAGCCTAGGGCAAGACAGTTCACAAACGATTAGTTTGGTCATTAAAATGCGTTTTGATGTCATTTCATGCGAGAAATATGAGTTGTTATTTAAGATTATGTGTGCAGTGGGTGTACATGATCTTTAGTTTGCTAGTTATTACGAAGATTACTTCAGGAAATTGTGTCCATTCAACGTTTTCATTGTTACCAAGATGGTTGCTAGGGACGCTGCTATCGATATTATTTCTGTTATGTTGTGTACAATGGTGTTATCTTTATTGCTACCCCCTTCCCCGTCAATGTATAGTGTTGGTCCACAGTGCAAACGTAGGCCTATTAGTTTAACAAAATCAAAGGTACAAGCTAGACTTTTATTTAGCATCTCAAAACACATCGGACCGGTGTCAGTACCAGATATGTTCGGGCTACCAGATATGTTCGGGTGTATTTCCGTCGCATCCGTCATCCGTCATATGACGGATCGTACGGCAACTCAAGAGGGCCAACATACACGGTCAAATTCCGAACATTTAAACATAGCCGACACTTCATTCTTTACTTTGTCCGTTATTATATGTAGAAGATTATACTTTTTCTCCGTCATGTTGTTTCCATAGCAACAACTTCAAACAGGCATAGCCTACACTTCATTCTTTACTTTGTCCGTTATTATATGTAGAAGATATTAATTTGTTCTCCGTCATGTTGTTTCCATAGCAACAACTTCAAACAATAACAACTAACCGCTAGCCGCAAAGCTAGCATCACAGCCACTGCTCCGTTTTCGGAGACTTTGCACACGTTTTTCACAAACATTTTCACACGCTATGAGTACTTCCAATAGCTTCGTCTTGATCTGTAGATGTGATTTGATGTGTCGTGTGTCCCCCAACTCCTCTCCAAAGTTCAGATATTTAATAAAATACTCAGGGGAGTTTCCTGAATTTTCATGCCCAAAGCCAAGCACTAGGCCCTGGGTAAATTAAGAGGCTGATCTCGGGCACTTTTGTCCACTTTCCCTGGTGGCCGAAACTCAAGCCAGACATCCATGGAATCGTCTCAGAGAGTAGATGATCAGTGGGGCCTTGTTTTTACTGAATGATGTGTTTTTTTATGGGGAATTCAAATATGAGCTTATTTTTAAGATTTTCGGAGACTTTGCACACGTTTTCACAAACATTTTCACGCTAGGAGTATGGGAGTACATCCATTCGCTTCGCCTTGATCTGTAGATGTGATTTGATGTGTCGTGTGTCTCCCAACTCCTTTCCAAAGTTCAGATACTATATAAAAATACTAAAAGGTAAATAAAACATTAAACATAATGACAAAATAACAACCTGAAATATATGTATTCTATCTACACATTTCGTAATTATCTAATCTAGTGGCCTTATAAAAGTGTTGGCTAAAGTAACGCAGAATATATATATTTTGTAATTGTAAATAATTAGAAACATTATTTATGTGCACAAGTACATGGGACCCCACCATAGCACCCCACACATAACAAGCTGTCCCGAGTTCCTCCGGCTGCAGTTACGCAGACGGCCGGTGTGTGGCAGCAGAGCGCTGGGAGCAGAGGGAGGTGAGTATATGACGGATATGACGGAGGCGACGGAAATACACCCGAACATATCTGGTACTGACACCGGCGGAGACAGGAAGTCCGGCTCACTAAAATGTCCGTGCAGAACAATACCCTGGCCTAACCCATAGATCCGTGGGTGAATAATGTCAATCACCACAATAGATACGTTATTTTCCGTTACCAACACCGTTATTAGTGTTGGTCCACTGCTTTTCTCTTTGAAAGTCATCACATAACGGCATTGTAATACACGGTTCGGCTGCATTAAATGTTACATATCTGCTGTAGTTCTCTATTTATAGAGCCTTGATGAGACAAACATGATGAACTGGAAACGTGACATGGATCATAAATATATCAGTAATTAAACAACATCTTACATTTATTTTCACACAATACATCTCCTTGCAGTATCAACACTAATTCGGCTTACTTTTATATTTGATCCAATTGGTAGATAGGCTGTATTTACACCATAAACGTGCACACCTGATATAAAGGGACACCTAGTGGTTAAAGCATGTTATTGCATTTCATTATTTTTATTATTAAACATTAATAGAATCCCTATAAAGTATGTTCATTACTCGTTATTCTCTACTAATAGTTAATTAAAGACTGTATATAATGACTATTTTGCACATCCCTTTCAAGATTTTCTAAGGTTTATTGACATTCACAAATGGTGTAGTTATGCAATGAATGTAAATCTTTGTGTATACCTCCAGGAATGTTAACTATGTTGAAGCACTTATTTTAACTGATATTATACATATGTATTATACTCTTATAAGATGTAGATAGTATAAGAAATGTGCAGAATATGACAATTGAATGGTAGAGGTACACAAATATTGAAAGATGTCTTGTGATGCACTGTTGAGGAACCTGTGACCCAAGTTTTTCATCTCCGGCCTTGTCAGGTATTGAACAATCAATAAATAAAGAACAGAGAATTATTAAATATAAAACACAGAATTTGTGTGATTATACTAAATGATTTACAAATAAACACCACTGCATATGTACAACTATACACATGCTGATGTAACGCAAATGTTTCCAACTTGGGATCAATAAAGTATATCTTATCTTAAGCTGATCGATGGCTACTGCCAGATTTGCAAAATGTGCCTCTGAACCTTGACAAGTGCATGTTTCAGGCTTATCAATGAACAACAGGAGGGGTCACAGACATAAGACCAGCTGTTAAATAAAGCACTTCTGACCTTAGCTGTCGTGTGGGTATATATTAATGCTGCCCATTGGGCACAAGCAATTTTCACCCATTTATTAATTATATTTTTTTAATTTGAGTGTTTCCTATCCCCTAAACCTCCAAAATCAAATCAAATCAAATCAAGTTTTATTTATATAGCACATTTATAAACGATTTTTGGTCGAGCCAAAGTGCTGTACATATAATAAAATTAGCCTACAGTAGAGACACTTTACAGCAAATACAACAGCACAGATTGTTCAGAATATCAGTATGAGAAAAACGACACCCTCTGTCTTCCAGGGATGTACACAGTTTAATACTGGCAACTTCTTATTATGGGAAATATGAAAACGTCTTTTAAAACTACAATTCCCAGTAGAGACGTGCCAGCATGTGTAATTCTGGGGACGGGGTGGGGGAGGGGGGGACGCGGTGGACCCGTTCAAATCCAGTTTTGGACAGTCTGCCGTGGTCCCATCCCATTTCATGGGTATTGTTCTGCACGGACATTTTAGTGAGCCGGACTGCCGGTCTTCGCCTCCCGGTGTGTTTTGAGATGCTAAATAAAAGTCTAGCTAATAACTAATACGTTTGCACTGTGGACCAACACTATACATTGACGGGGAAGGGGGTAGCAATAAAGATAACACCATTTTACACAACATAACAGAAATAATATCGATAGCAGCGTCCCTAGCAACCATCTTGGTAACAATGAAAACGTTGAATGGACACAATTTCCTGAAGTAATCTTTGTAATAACTAGCAAACTAAAGATCATGTACACCCACTGCACACATAATCGTAAATAACAACTCATATTTCTCGCATGAAATTACATCAAAACGCATTTTAATGACCAAACTAACCTTAAAATAGGCATTTTACACCGAGAATAAAACGAAGGTCGGCCATGTTTTTTTTTCTGCAGGGAGAAATTTGAAGATCACGTGACATAGAAGCCAGCCATTGGAATGAATGGTGAAAAAAAACGTAGGCATCTTACAATTTCAGAGGCGTTTTTGTAGAAATACTACGTCCTACGTTGTGGACCAACGTAGTTATTACACGTTTTTTTGTGAGACTGGGTTAGTTTACCGGTATGTTTGATATGTAGAGAGAAGTTGTCAACGGTGGTGCAGCCTTTACTACGGTGGCCGGCAGGTGCAAACGCGGAACAACGGCCCAAAACGCATACATAAGCAGGAAACACCTGCAAATAATGAAATGAAAAACAAACAAACCCTGAAAACAAATACAACAGAAAAACGCTGCATTTACAGAAATGTTGCAAACTAAATACAACACACAAACCCCGAAAACAAACGGAACAAAAAAACGCTGCAAATACCAAAATGATATGCAAAGTCCAAAGCACGTACAAATCCCAAAACACATACAAAAAAAACATTCCGGAAGTGCTCCAGGCCTCTAGGGGGCGCGCTACGTGGAACAGATTGATGTCTGACCAGACATAGAGAGAACAAACAAGAGTGATGGAAATCGAGAGGAAAGAAAGTTCATTTAAGTGGAGAAAGATATAAGAAGGTAAGTTTTGTTTTAATACATAGAGCGTCATATTTATATAGCTAGCGTTAGCGTGCCTAACTACTACACCAGCTGAGGAGAGCTTCACGTGAAGAGAAGATAAAGTGAGGGAAGAACATTGTTAAAAGAGATGACAAATCAAGTGCAGGCAAATAACACGGGCCATAGTCAGTACCGCGGAAAAAGGACATTTGAATTCTTAGCAGTTTGTTTATATGTATATATTTGTGTATAGATGTTGCAACTATACAGAGCTTTAGCAATTACCTGTAACTATGGTCATGCTAATAAAGCTATTGAATAGAGAGAGAGAGAGAGAGAGAGAGAGAGAGAGAGAGAGAGAGGAGAGAGAGAGAGAGAGAGAGAGAGAGAGAGACGAGAGACGAGAGAGAGAGAGAGAGAGAGAGAGAGAGAGAGAGAGAGAGAGAGAGAGAGAGAGAGAGAGAGAGAGAGAGAGAGAGAACATGTGAAGAGGGACAAAGTAATGACAGGAGAGTAGTGTGCATTAGACATGCTCAAGAACAAATATAGAGACATTCAAGGAGAGAGAGAACACAGATTCAACGGTAAACATGATGTATCTTTCTATTTATTTAGCTAACCACTATTTAGACTATGTGTTTTTGATTAACTTGATTAAATGGATTTACTACATCAATGTATGTCTTTTCAGGCCGCCATGTTTTGTCCTTTCTGTGGCCAGCATCTGGGGACAGTTCAAGTGTTCTGTGGCTCCTGTGGCAAACATGTACAGTTTTTGGCAGAAGTTGAACACAACAGTAAGTTCACTTTTTTTATTGTATCTGTTTCAAATGCAAGAAATAAGGATTCAACACACTACTCTGTTTAGAATACTAATTGGCAGATGCATACACTAGTTATCAGCATGAAGGACACATTTTTTCATTGTCTGTTTATGTGAAATATGTAGAAGCCATCATTAAATTGTAGACCAATGCATGATTAAATACACAAAACAGCTTATATTATACATTCATAATTGTGTATTAGTTCTATCTTTATAGAGAACATTATACATTTAGAATCAGATTTTGAGACAGTGAGCGGCTGGGAAAGTCACACCGCCATGGGGCACAAACAGTTGCTGACGTGATGTTTTCTTCATTCTCAGGCATTCCATAAGGAGGGTCAGGAACTCACGCTTGGGACCACCATTGTCCCCTCCATCCTCAGTGTGTCCCTCATCATCAGTGAACTTAACTGACATCTCATGAGAGGGATCGAATGAGGCACCTTTGAAGCCGCGGATTGCTCCATCGCACACACTGGCTCTATTAATATTGAACCTGCTGCAAGATGTATTTGTTATTTTTGCAGAGAGTTCTGCAACAATGTGTGCCGCAGTCAGGTATTCTGTGCTGGGAAAGACAAAGTGATGTATTGTAATATTAAATGATGAAGCTAGTAATAAGATTTACAGAATAGAATAGAAAAATTAAGTGGTAATAGTAACAATTAATACCTTTGCTCCATTTTGTCTTCTGGCTCAGACTGGCTATCAATAATGATAAGTGCATACACAGTTGTGTAGTTGCTGCAGTGAGAAGACAGTTGAATAATTACTTTCAAATACCTAATATATGCATGACAGTCATATTTACAAAAGGATGTCGATCCTCTTCCTGTTTTTTCAATACATTGGGTTCTAAACTGACAACAGTACTTTTGTCATACTCCTGCACAATCCTTGTAAACATTTGAAATGGATGCAACAAAAAATATCCGATCTTTGAAAAATATTTGTGGGTGTTTTTTGTATTGTCTTCACTAAGATGTCAGATGTTGTGGGTGTCATTTGGAAATGTATAAAAGTATAATTGTTCTGCTTCCTGGCAATGTTACCCACTGTGATTGGAGGCTATACAAACAAACAAATGTAAAATAAAGATACACAGCAAACAACTGTGTCACGATGCAACTGTCAACCTCGTTTACCTATAGAAGTGGTTCTGACCCGGGGCAGACTGGACCTCTTCCTGGAATGGGGTTGGTGCTCCATCCTATTTTTACCCAGGAAATAAGTGCACACAAAGGTATTTATTGATTTAATGTTCACAAATTCAAACCTACATGGTATAATTACATTTGTAATTAGTCTTACCCGATCAGACGCTGGTTGTGGGTGCCTGAGAGGTCTGATAAAGGTTAACAACAAATATATTCAAACTACTGTACTGTTAAAACATTCTGCTTCTTGTGGCACAAAATAATATGTTGACAATGTTTTATTTTACCCTGCAAACTGTTGTCCATTCGTGGAGTGCTCACTTTTGGAACATTTGGAATGTCCCACACCTGCATACAACACACAAATGACTGACTGAAATAAAATACATTCACTTTAATTAAGAATAAATGCCACGATAAATCCAAACTGACCAAGGTACATTATATTGTTGACCGTCCTTTAACTCTCACATTAGGATTTACATTGAAGCACAATAAACCAACTTCTCTCTGCACCTATAATATATCTATATGATGTCAAGAGTTACATTTAGGTGCACAGACAGTGCTGTCTCTTGACTTGCAAGCTCTTTCACCAAACAAGCTAACGCTAGCTGGGTAAATATGACGCTCTTTGTATCAAAACAAAACTTACCTTTTTATATATCGTCTTTTTCCACTTCGATCAACTTCGTTTCCTCCGGCTTCAATTTGCAGCACTCTTGTTCGTTCCCTCTATGTCTGGTCAGACATCAATCTGTTCCACGTAGCGCGCCCCCTAGAGGCCTGGAACACTTCCGGAATGTTTTTTTTTTTAAATGTGTTTTGGGATTTGTATGTGCTTTGGACTTTGCATGTCGTTTTGGTATTTGCAGCGTTTTTTTGTTGCGTTTGTTTTCGGGGTTTGTGTGTTGTATTTAGTTTGCATCATTTCTGTAAATGCAGCGTTTTTTGGTTGTATTTGTTTTCAGGATTTGTTTGTTTTTCATTTCAGGATTTGCAGCTGTTTCCTGCTAATGTATTTGTTTTTGGCCGTTGTTCCGCATTTGCACCTGCCGGCCACCGTACTTTACATATCGAGGAACATCAAGGGAGAGGAAGACAGCTGACGATCTGCAGTCATAATTCAATGGGGTATGTAATTTATTTCAGAAAACACTTTTTGTTATATTCCATGGAATGCTCTTAACGTCCCGATAGCAATGAATATATTAAATGCTTTGACAATAAATACATACAAAAATTAATCTCTGGAAGCCGTAGCGCTGTAAAAAGCACGACCAATCATCTGAGCCGGCCCGGCTAAAATAACTGGATGGCCTAACTGCCTGTCAGCCTTCCATCTGTGCACAAATTTATCTCGTGCCCTCATTGATCATGTGCGTGTTCGTGTGTGTTGGAGGAGGGGCTCTGTAAGAAAGTCTGAAGGAAGAGGCATATTTTTTCCGGTTGTGTACTTTCAAATTCTAGCGCACTCGAGCTGGTTTCTCCATTCTTACGATTCGTACCTACCGTACCTTTAACTCTTTTTAGGGTGCAGCTATATGTTTTATTTATTTCAAAGTGGGCCCATTTTAATAATATTTGTTTCCCCTTCAAATGTGCAGAGGACTCCACAAGTGCTGTGTTTAATTTATTTTAAAGTAGGCCTGTGTATTATTTTTAATTCTCCTTATAAGAGTTCTTTGTTTCTTATTAGAGGTTAACAGTTTTATATCATGTAATAAATAGCCTAATAAATGCAAAAAAACTGTAGTTTTTGTCTGATATAACAATAAAAAACTATGAAATATGTTTTGCGGCTCCAGACAAACACTTTTTTGGAAAAAGGAGCAAAATGGCTATTTTGGTCAAAAAGGTTGCAGACCCCTGCTATAACACAATACAAACACAATGGTCTTACACCTGCATTAGGCTACTACATCACATTGTACATCAGCATGTTCAAATCGGATAGGTGGGCACTAGGGACATCTGGGCACCTCGATGTAGCCTACAATTGGCTATTTTGTCCAAAATGTTAAAAATAAATATTTGAAAAATGGTATTAAGTAATGCAAAGTATACATGATGTGAACATGCACGGTACATCATTATTAGACTTAATGTTATCCTTCAACCAACCATTTTCCCATCAATCAGCTGACTGACTCACACACACACACACACACACACACACACACACACACACACACACACACACACACACACACACACACACACACACACACACACACACACACACACGCAGAAGACCCGAGACAGATCTCCACTCACGGGCTTTACCCAACTGTGTTTTTCTTCCACTGTTTGTTGTAAGACACAAGTCTTTTCTTTTTAGAAGGGACAGGGCCCAGAACCACATCCTCTCTCTCTTCTCCTCTTTCATTATCACGTCCTCCACCGGCAGCGCTCATTTCCCCACACGACTGAACAGGCTGACATGCCACACAAACAATGATGCCGCGACCGCGGCCCACCGGAGAAAATCTCACACACACACGTGCGAGCATTGTGCCTGCCCTGTCAACTGAGCGGTCCTAGTGCCCTTCGCATACAGCACACAAACACACAGGCACGCAGCCAGACACACTGCATTGCGCGCAAACAGAAAAATAATTTTTATTTGTCCCTTTACACGGGAGTCCGGGACAAACAAAGTCCCGTACGGGACACGCCCCTTTTGACTCAAATACGGGGCGTCCCGGCTAATACGGGACGGTTGGCAACCCTAGCTGAGGGTGATAGAGGGTAACAGAGGCGGAGAAGCGGCGAACAGTCAACGCCAGCGTCCTCTCCGGCGGGAAAACCTTAATTATAATTATAATTAACCTTATTATATATGCTTCCGTTAGGCAATATTATAAGGAATCATTCTGTAAATTTTCATTGTTATGCGGATGATACTCAACTATATTTATCAATCAAGCCTAATGAAATTAATCATCTAATTAAAATGCAAGACTGCCTCAAGGACTTAAAAATGTGGATGACCTTAAACTTTTTCATGTTAAACACGACCAAAACTGAAGTTATTGTACTCGGCCCAAAGAATCTACGAAACAAATTATCTAAAGATATACTAACTATGGATGGCATTAATTTGGCCTCCAGTGAGACTGTAAGGAATCTTGGTGTTATATTTGATCAGGATTTATCCTTTAACGCCCACATTAAATCAATTTCAAGGACCGCCTACTTCCATCTACGTAACATTGCAAAAATCAGGCATATCTTGCCTCAAAACGATGCAGAGAAACTAGTCCATGCATTTGTTACTTCAAGGCTGGATTATTGTAACTCCTTATTATCAGGGTGTACCAAGAAGTCAGTCAAGTCGCTTCAGCTGATTCAAAATGCTGCGGCTCGTGTACTAACCAGAGTTAGGAAAAGGGACCACATTACTCCTGTTCTGGCTGCCTTACACTGGCGCCCTATAGAACACAGGATAGAATTTTAAATTCTTCTTCTCGCCTACAAAGCCCTTAATGGGCAGGCGCCATCTTACCTTAAAGAAATCATTATACCCTACTGTCCTATAGGGCATTGCGTTCCAAGAATGCAGGGTTGTTGGTTGTTCCAAGAGTCTCTAATTGCGCGTTTCCACTGCAGCGGGTAGCTCGCTTTAAGCGTGCCGAGTCGTGCGGGGCCCGTTTTTGGTTGCGCTTCCACTTGGCCTAGTTTTGGCCCGGGGCTACTTTTTCACCTTTTTTCTGGCCCAACTAAATCGTGGTTCTAGGGCCAGGAACAACCAGGCTGAGTCGGGCTGAGTATGCTAAACTAGAGAGAGAATTTCTGGCAAGGGGGCTACTACAACAAGATGAACATATTTGACCGTGATTTAATTGTAATACACGTTTCAAAATGATGCCGAAGTAACAACATACTGATACCGGTTAGTAAAAACCATGAATTAATGCTTTGACAAGTCTGCAGACAGACGGCAGGTGAAAAATCCTTTTAAAATGCGTGTTTTCTAAATGGAGCTTGGCTAAGCTAATGTTATATATGCTCCGACCGTCCACACTCACAACAACGGCCTATACAGACATAAATAAACCAGCGACTGTATTCGCCATGACACAGGCAGTCTGTGGTTTGTACTTGTTTAACTTTTGTCTAGTTTCTGAACAGATATGAAGAGCTGTGAGCTCTGAGTGCTAAGAGCTAATGGCTGTGTTGTTTTTTGGGGCGCTCATTGAAGATGACGTCACGGCTCCGCCTACACTGCGTTACTATAGTAACTACCCCAGTTCCTAAACTGTAATGGAAGCGCAGCATTAAAGTGAGCCGGGCCTAATAAGGCCTAACCAAACCGAGCGAGGCCGAGCGAGGCCTGCAGTGGCAACGCGCCATTAAAGTACAATGGGAGCCAGAGCCTTTTCTTATCAAGCTCCACATTTGTGGAATCAGTTTCCAGTTTGTGTTCAGGCGGCAGACACCCTATCCGTTTTTAAGAGTGCGCTTAAGACCTTCCTTTTTGATAAAGCTTATAGTTAGGGCTGATTAGATTCAGCCCCTAGTTTTGCTGCTTTAGGCTTAGTTTGTCGGGGGACACCTTACTTCTCCTTCTCTCTGTCTATACCTGTGTACTCTCATGTTCTGAATAACCCAGCTTCCCCAAATTTCTTTTTGGTGTCTATATACGCCGGGATCCGGAGTCATGGCTGATCGTGTTGCTGTGGTCCTGAGTCCTGGATCGCGAGCCCTGGATCTTGAGTCGTGGCTGTGCCTGTTGCTGTGGTCCTGGATGGATATCCTCGTGGATTCATCTTCTTATTATAGACACATGCATTTCCAAACATTTGGACTACCTATGTTGTAAATGTATTATCTTTTCAATTTACACACGGCATCTATTGCACGTCTGTCCGTCCTGGGAGAGGGATCCCTCCTCTGTTGCTCTCCCTAAGGTTTCTCTCATTTTTCCCTTTAAACTGTGGGTTTTCTTCGGAAGTTTTTCCTTGTACGATGTGAGGGTCTAAGGACAGAGGGTGTCGTATTGTCATACTGATATTCTGTACAAACTGTGAAGTCCACTGAGACAAATGTAATATTTGTGATATTGGGCTATATAAATAAACATTGATTGATTGATTGATTTTGCAAGGGATCAAAGCCCTTTACATCACATTATATTACATGTTAATTATTAGACATGTAATACATTCAATACTGTGGACAATACCCACAGGAGAGATTTGGGGTGAAGGGTCTTGCCCAAGGACACATCGAGTGACTGTTTACACATTTATATTACATTTATATAGACCAGCCATTATTTGTTGTGGTAGTAGTGAGATAACAATGCAGTGCATCTTTCCTTATGACTGTTCATTCCCAGCCATCCTATTGGTCATCATGCATCATCAAGGTCATCCTCATGTGTCATCGTCACTATCTCCCATGAATACACACATGCATGAGGAGGCGTGTGGTGCAGTGGGTTGTGCGTTGGTGTTCGGATTAGGGGAGCACAGGTTCAAACCCCACTGCAGTCAGCATGTCGTTGTGTCCCTGGGCAAGACACTTCACCCCAAATTGCTCCTGTGGGATTGCCCACAGTATTGAGTATGTAAGTCGCTTTGGATAAAAGCGTCTAACAAGTGACATGTAATGTAATGAAAGGGAAAGGCTGTTTGATAAAAAGCACAACTCTATGTTCAAAGTGCATGTAAAAGGAGGTGCAAAAGCTTGATTGCCACCTTGTGTAGTTTTAGTTACATTCTAGATGAAAAGCAGCATCAGGTCTCGAATATCAGCCATATATTGACCATCAAGCCTAATCAGAATTCAGCCATAAACAGTATCTCCTATTGGCCCAATTTTCGTAGCAGTGTGACTATGAACATGTTGTGGTTGAGCTTTGGTTTTGAATTGGACCAGAACTGTTTTCATCCCCAAATGCAAGCCAGAGCTTGGCTGTTTATAAAGCCTACGTTGTCCTTTTTTAAACTGTTTTCAATATTGTTACCTTTTTATCCTTGAAGAATTCTAACTCCAACTAGACGTTAATACTCAGTAAGTGCTTGCGGTACACATCTCCTATAATTTCTTTCTTAAATGTAGATTTCTGTTCCTTTTCAGACCAGAGCTCCATTGTGTGGAAATACCCCGACCCAGGAAACCTTTTAAACAAACCTGACCGTGGAATACTCAACTTCTACTTGACTGACAAGGGGATCGTGAATGCATGAGCAGTAATCTAAAACTTTTGGTGGACTCTAACTTCCTGCAAAAAAATAAGCTTATTAGGATGTTTCATTGAAAATATGCTCTAAAGGAGTTACTATATGTGTGCATGTGTTTTACAATTTATAATATTAGAAATCCAAATAAAAAAGTATGTGTTTTAAACAATAAAAAGGTCGTTTTCAGTCACCTGGTAAAAGAGTCTTAAAAAAAGTAAGTTTGGGCAGTTATCATAAACTAATCTAATGGGAATTATGATTATCAGATACTTGAATGCTATGATATTATATTTAACATGTAAATAATACAATTATGTAAGCCTTACATGTCAAGTGACAGTAGATCTCAGCACTCAGGAAGGTGATCAGTCACAAGGTGCCATGTGACCCCACAGTGGGTGATCAGTGATCTGGGCATGAGTCTATTGTACTCTAATAGGGTCATGGGTCAGTTATCTCATGACTAAGCATGTATTCATTGTAACTGTATAAAAGCTCTCTCTTCAGTTTGAGTAGTTGCTCTCGGCTGTGGAGACATTGCTCTTCATGTTGTTTGCCTCTTTTGCAAAAGATTAAAGAACCAGAAATACATCTCTTTGACTAGTTCATATCAATAATTTCCACCACACTACAGTCACAATTGTTTACTTGATCATGGCAAATGATTGTGTTTTTGAAGGCTGCGCAAATGGCAGCCTGTCAGCATTGAGTCCACAATGTTCCTGAATGGCAAAGGAACCGCTGGCTGTGTATGTTTTTATGCAGGTGCAGGTGTGTCTCTTAGCACCATTACTAAATTGTCATTATTTCCTTTTTGCCTTTTCCCAGTCTCCTAATGCCTGGTGAACTTCATATAAGACTGTGGTCAATCATACAGTACATATGTATTTTTAAGAATCATCATAGTCAAATCTAGGATTATGATGCATAATGAGCTTGGGCACATCCACAATTTCTATTCAGAAATGTTTGGTTACTTAGTTTAGTGACATTCTTTTGTGTATCTGTGGTTAAAGATATAGCAGCTTAAGAGCTTCACGTTGCAAGGATTTGAATTCCACTGTTTGCTATTTCTGTCACGACAGAAATAGCAAACAGTGGAATTCAAATAGTGTCAGAGATATTTAAGTCAATTATTTAATGTGAACCTACTCCCAGGTCTGTATGGTTTTCTCAGTAGACACATTAGACCACAAAGCCTTATAGGGCTCTGTCTGCATTTACAGATCTTTAGTTATGATACAGATTCTCATCATCTTCACTGTCTTATTATTCCTGGATGTATAACTTTTCTCATTCTCTGACTCTCACTTTGTCCCTTTCTCTGTCTTGTATTTTCCTATTTTTAGTTAGTAATGGCAATTTTTCCGACCTGCATGTATAACAGGAGGGAGAATTGTTCTGTGTGGAACAATGACTGGAGGAGCTCCAGACTGTAGCTAATCAATCATCCTGTTTCCTCTCGTAGCCGGTCCGGCAGGCACACATGCACTTTCTGTGATGTTGTCATTACGAGGTTTTTTGAAAACTCATGAGATTTGAAATGGTTGTCACAGGGATTTATGTGAGAGCATGACAACGTGTTGCATATACAGTCTGTGAGCATCCTGATTGTGAAACTTGGATGCTTTCTTCAGAAAATTACCAAAGTGCATTTATTAAGTAAGGATTTTTTCACTATAATTGTATTTTATGTTGAGATATCTCACTTGATAAAGGGACACTCTGACTGGTGGTGCCACAGGATAAGTGAGGTGATACGTCCTCTGGGGAACAAGAACATCAGAAAATGCCGTGACAATTAAGGAAAGAGTTGTCGACATATCTCAGCCTGAGCTTTGAAATCACTTGTAATTTAAAATGTGTCCCACGTGCCACACACTTTAGTCGTGGCGGTGATGGTTTGAGTGTCAGTTTGAGTCAAATCCCACAGAGGCAGTTTATCTACTCAGCTGACTGAAACAAGTGATTCATTACTAATTGAGTTTTACAATGTAACAATACGATAACAGTGACCTTGGGCTGCGGTAAATAAACAGTGAAGGGAAATAACTCTGGTACAAACAAGCTCACTAACAATGTTTCATGTTTTGCAGTCCATACATGAGCTTCATCCACAAATACTACAAAGTCTGTAGGGCTAGTCACCACACATACAGCTAATTTATGATTGTAATGATCCTACCATTATAGTCCTTCACAAATATAAAATTAAATTCTAAATGCACTCAGACATATGTATGTCTTGCTTGGCAGGATACTTTACTGTATGTGCTCTGATAGATAAAGTGCGTGCTGTCTCTTCAAACATAAATCATCCAAGCCCCAGGGCAACATTAAGTTTGTACACACCAAAGACATCCCCTGTGTAGTTAACGGCTTTGACTGGATGACTGGTCGCATGATAAGCTTTTGCTTTATTGAAACAGCATACAATGTTTTCTTCTATATTCCAATGGGGTGACCAATACAGTGACTGAAGACTTGGGAGATGTGAGCCTAAAGTATTTATTTCTGGGTAAGTCTGGCTTTTATGGATGATTTCCTATCAAAGCGAGCAACATAAGAACAGAGGATAAAGGAGACGTTCATGATTTTGTATGAATTAGTGCAGAATATGTTGAGATATATGAGTACAGCGCCTGTGGCAGGCTATGTTTCTACTACGTATAACTCAGAGGAGCCATAGTTTAACAGCTGGGTGCCTTTTAAATCTTTGTTTGATGTTTTTATCTATTTTCAGTTGACCCTCTATCACGTTGAAGGGTTAGGGACTATCTCTCATTTTCATGCCTGCTGACCTGGAACGTTTTTTGCCCATCAAGCAGAAACACTGTATTATGACCCCCACTACCCACTACCGCTCTGCTTATTAATCCTTCCTCCTCTCCCCCACATGGTACAATCTTATGCCTCAAGACACTTGTTTTATACATCCTGGGTCTTCCCTTGCCTTGTGCTAATGCTCACTATATCATTCAATGCTTGCCCATGAAATTCAAGCTAGTTGTGTTTATTCAGCTCGCATCATGTTTAAACACGTTCTATAAATCAGATGAAAAGTTGTGTCATTATGGCAGGTTATCGAGTTACAGTTAGATAAAATATTTGGCATCAAAAACAACTGTATACGTACTGCAAAACCACGACCACTGATATTGATCCTTCCATATGTATGGCGTTATATTTGTGCCTCTATCCTGAGCACGCAATGAAACATGTTGAGCATAGAAAATGCTATTGAGCGTGCACTTGAACATTTTTGAGCACAGAGAAATATATTTTCTCTCATAAAACTCCTGCTCCGTGCGCAAGCAGACCGCTGCACGCGCTCTCTCGAACTCTCCAGCGTGTGCGCGCTCAGCTT
The DNA here is from genome assembly GCF_902827175.1 of Gymnodraco acuticeps. NCBI lineage: Eukaryota > Metazoa > Chordata > Actinopteri > Perciformes > Bathydraconidae > Gymnodraco > Gymnodraco acuticeps. The sequence goes on from NW_022992284.1 coordinate 1,594,562, forward strand.
TGCCTGCGCTCGCTGAAGTTGTCACAGCGTTACAAATGTGCCACAAAACCAACCAATCGGAGAAGGTCAATTCTGATTGGCTGGTCCAGCGCCATGTAGAGAGAAGAGTTGCGAAAGCAGAAGTCCAAAATGCTTGATCATCACGTGGTTCAGAGAGACTCAGAAAGTTCCCGGAAGTTCGTGGCGGGCCATTTGAATCACGATTTGAATGCATTAATAACAGGATAGAAATGCAATTTTTGGTAATTAGTGGTCAATAAAGGTTTTGATTTGCAATATGTATACAACATATCGATATGTGTATGTAGTTACATCAATGTGTTTTTTAAGTAAAATGTGCTAATATTTGAGGATTAAGATAAAATAAGAAGTACTTTATTGATACCAATTGGGGAAATGTTTACGCTGCAGCAGCAAAAGACAAGGAGGCATTGTACATTAGACAGTTAAAAGACTAGAATTAAACAATCGAAAATGTAAACATCTTAAATAGAAATAACATAGCATTACAACGTAGAAAGTAGAAAATATACATAGTGTGAACAGCTATCTTACCTGTTAACATATACATGTTAGGCTAACGTTGCCTAATGCCTTGATTAAAGAGCCTGTTGTTTATTGCTTTGAATTTTTTTAAACAAATATTATCTTCTTAAACCTGTATGGTAGTCAGGAGCATCACTTCCTAATGTTTATTGATATATTTAGAGGGAGGGAAGGAAGGTTTCAAAATTCTGATTAGATACATTTCTACCATTTCTTTAATTCATGGTGGTTTCAGTAATCCCATGGTAATTGAGGACATAAGTTATCTAAAGTACTAATGTAATCTTTATGACTTTCAGAAAGGACAGGAGACCCACAGGTGCCTATCAATGATTGTCAACTGACAGCACAATGAGTCAAAGCACTAGCAGCAGCAGCATGATGATGATGTTAAATGTGTTGTTTTAGGAACATCCATTGTAAATAAATGGAATTCAATAAACATTGAATAGCATGCATGCAGTTTGTCTGTGCCTTTTCCTCCGTGTAGTCCTGGCATATCGTCTCCCCCATGGTTTGCTGTGCTGCCTGGGGATGCTCCAAGCGCTCAGAGAAAGGAGTACACATTAAAGTTTCCCCACTGACACAGAGAGGAGGAAATAATGGCTGGCTCAAGTCAGCAGGAGCAATTTAACTATCACAAAAGACAACAACAGCAACAACATATGTGAGGTAATCATATTTTTCACAAAACGAAGACCACACCATTGGGAAGCTTAACGTCTGTTTAATCAAAAATAAGGAACAGGGAGAGGCTTGCTAAACTCTGGGAGTTGAGACTCAGGTGCAGGGTGAGGGTCTCATTGCAGGTCTTCAGGCTCCATTGAATCCCCCTGGGGTTCTTGTGCTGAGAGAGGGAGACAGGAGAAAGGGTTAGATACCTCTAGCAACCTATAGGATGGGAAATTGCTGACCTATTTTAAACTTACCTTGTGTTTTCACTCTCACTTAAGTCCCTCTCCCTTTGCCATCAATCCAACATCAGCTGAGCTGCAACATAATACAGACAGGTAATAATCAACAGAATCACAAGGACATTATATGGCTCTGCTAAAAACACTCACCCATAAATTACGTTTTTGTTTACTGTTTGGAAGTCTCAAATTATGCACTCTTAATCCATATCAATAGCGATGTATCACACAAATAGCTCTCTTCCTTATTATTGTGTAACGTTCGTTAACTATATTATACTAGTTTGAACTCCAAAATGGATATCCTCATTTCACCACCTCCACCCACTACAATCACACGCCCCAATGTTATATTTAACTAATATGTAACTCCCTCCACCCCGGATAAAAGCATGTTAAGAAGCCCCTTTTCTCTAATTCCACAACGTTGGAAGAAATAACATTAAGAGAACGGATTAATAGGCTGTTCATGGTTAACGTGTGTTGCTAACTTTATCCGATATCCTAGCCTCATCTGTCCGGTTGAAAATTAACGCAAGCATATGCCCATTGTAGAACAGGAAACAGAAGTTGGTCCAGGTTCTGGTCAACCCAAAATTGTGATAGAGAGAGAAACATGTTTTGTCATTCTGCCACCTCTAATGCTTACAGCAAGTAATCAATACCTCAGAAGGGTTCACATGTAGGCTACGGTTTGTTAGCGGTTTGCTTAAACTACCCCTATAGCTATGTTGCCGGCTAGCAAACTCAGGCATTGCAAACAATAACGTGATATCACAAAACTAGAAATGTATAACTCACCTGACACTGTGGCGTGCTATTCTCTTCATTCGAGTCTGTCATGTCCTGTAAATATCAACGATGGATGTGTAATAAGAACGTCAACAGCCTGATGGCAACCGAAAATCCCTCTCTCATCTCAGATAGAAGATATGATTGGAGATGACCAGCCAATCAGAATTGACCTTCTCGAGTTCTCCGATTGGTTGGTTTTGTGGCACATTTGTAACGCTGTGACAACTTGAGCGAGCGCAGGCAAAGCTGAGCACGCACAGGCTGGAGAGGTCGAGCGAGCGAGGGAGAGAGAACGCGTGCAGCGGTCTGCTTGCGCACGGAGCAGGAGTTTTATGAGAGAAAATATATTTCTCTGTGCTCAAAAATGTTCAAGTGCGCGCTCAATAGCATTTTCTATGCTCAACATGTTTCATTGCGTGCTCAGGATAGAGGCACAAATATAACGCCATACATATAGTGATACCGCTTGCAAGTAAAACAGCTTGTTAAACAGCGGGTTGTGATGAAGTTAATATGTTTACTCGACAATGTATGTATATATATATATATACAATGTATATGTATGTATGTATATATATATATATATGTATGTATAAATATATGTAGCTACAAATGCCCAAACAAAGGGCTGTAAGCATATTTTTAGATACTGAAGTGTTAAATTAAATGGTGTGTTCACTGTTAAGCTAATTTTTTTAACTTGCTTGCCTGTGTGACCTAGAGAAAATGTCAAGAGGGAATTCAAGTGGGACATGTTGGCAGGTTTTTCAGGAACTTAATGTTCAAAAGATTTATATTGGGTTCTACAAAACCACAGAATGAAAAAAAGTATTTATTATCTCAAACCAACCAAACATAAATTAATAAAAAGAGAAAGTGTTAAATGTATCTAATGGTTAATGGAAGAATAATGAAAAGGAGTTTGTTGTAATGACAAGTGACACAAGAACAAAGCAGCAAGTCAAGTTTCCATCCAAATGTAGCGCTTATTGTTACTGACTGATTCCAAAAAATCTGTAATGCGATATTAGAAAGCAGTTGGTGATGAAACTGTAGTCATTTAAAAAAGGAAGCAAGTATAAAGTGATAAAAGAGCGCTGTTTTTATTTTTTACAATCAATTTGAGAAATTTGTCAAAATGTATTATTTACTGCTACTGCTATGCTATTTTCAGCCTTTTACTCAGAGCTGTATACGTCATCCACTTAGCCACACACTCAATCACCCCGAGAGCAGCTTCTGCAGTCAACAAACTGGCTCAGCACTCAGTTTATTTGTCACCCTTTTTTCTCATTATGTAGCCTCTCTGCTCCTCTGTCGCTCTTTCTCTTCTCCTCTTCCTCACAGCCTGATTGTGCTAATCTCTTTATTTCCTAGGACTCACACTGCTTCTTCTCAATCAGCCAGCTCCTCCAATGCTTGTCGGTCTGCTTGATGACTTCTTTCAACACTTTCTCAATCCCCTAGCTCATCCTTAGTTGCTCTCCCCATGTAGTTCACATTCAGTACCTTTGTCCACATCATTGGTCTGTCCGTTTCTTTGTAATGAGCCAGAAGGCTTTACTTTGTGTCTCTCAATCAATTCGCTTTTTAATGATTGTCTTGTTAGCTTTCCTTCAGTTTTCAAAGAGTCCATCTTTCCAAGGATTTGGCCATTTTTCCCAATCAACTGGCCAATCGTGATGTTGTGTGTGTATTTGCCTGTGGTCCAATATGAATCATGAATTGCAATGTTCTCAGCCTGCTGCTTCTAGATCTCCAACCAAGCTTCGCCGTGTGTTCATCAGCTTGCCTTTCCAGAATATCTACTCACATCTGGACAATTTGGCTGCTGCCTGTTTTTGTGCACTGTCTACCAAGTCCTGAGAGTCCTTACAGTTTGTACTGTAACGGCCCGTCTACACTACAGGCATCAACAAATCTTGAAGCTGGGCGTGTCTGAGGCTTGGCGATTTCTCGCGCCCAAGGCGACCAACAACCAATCAGGAATCTCCCGCCCGCCCCCGGCATACAAAGCAATAGCAATGTTAAAACTAAGTAAACTGGATATAAAATCCCCAAACAGGCGAAAACCTACCAGTTTCATCCACTGTCTCTGCCACCTCCCTCCATGCCTCGCTCCTCGGGTTTGTATCCCGGTAGATGAACAGAGACTGATCATACAGCACCGGGTGATTCACTACCGCTATAATGAATTTTCCCTCCATTTTTTTGAATATGAGGAAATGACCTGCGTAGTCTCTCCCAGCATACACGCGGTTTGATTGGCTAGCGCTTGTACTGTCAGATTTGCATACGCAGGATTTGATTGGCTGATGCCAAGCATCGAGCCTCAAAAGTTGAACATTGTTCAACTTTTGATGCCGATAGATGCTCGTGACGGAGCGTCCACACAGCAGCGTGCGTTGGCGCTTGGAGGTGGGCGTGTCTGAAGCTTGGGGATTTTATGCGAGCAACGCGACCAACAACCAATCACATGAATCTCCCGCCCCCGACATACAAAGCAATAGCAAAGTTAAAACGAAGTAAACTGGATATAAAATCCCCAAACAGGCGAAAACCTACCAGTTTCACCCACTGTCTCTGCCACCTCCCTCCATGCCTCGCTCCTCCGGTTTGTATCCCGGTAGATCAACAGAGACTGATCAAACAGCACCGGGTGATTCTGTACCGCTATAATGAATTTTCCCTCCATTTTTTTGAATATGAGGAAATGACCTGCGTAGTCTCTCCCAGCATACACGCGGTTTGATTGGCTAGTGCTTGTACTGGCAGATTTGCATAAACGGGATTTCATTGGCTGACGCCTCCGTCGAGGCGTCAAAAGTTGAACATTGCTCAACTTTTGACGCCAGCTACGCCAGCAACGCTCCACGTCGCTTCCCAAAATGCAGTTCGGCTAAAAGTGACGTCACCCCATTCAAAGTGAATGGGCAGAAGCGTTGGAAGCTTCAACGCACGCCGCTGTGTGGACGGGCCGTAATGCTTGCAAAGCCATGCTCCCCACAATGCAGTTCGGCGAAGTTTAAAAATCTTCTACGTCACCCCATTCAAATGAATGGAAGAAGCGTTGAAAGCATTTTTCGATGCCTGTAGTGTAGACGGACCGTAAGCCTTGCACAGACCCACTTACAAAGTCCTCAGCTCCACAGAAATACTTGTCACAGCCATCATCCTCTCCACGGGACTTATCTCTGTCACCGTGAAACAGACCATGGGGTAAAGGGATGGGCCGAACCCAACAATCAGCAGCAGCCTGTCCTCCTACAAAAAACTACCAAATAGGTCGATTGTTTAGCCACGTTTTAAAGTGTAGCACCTCTAGTGGTCGTGTAAGAAACAACATGCTCCCGTTTATTCACAAATAACCCTCTCTGGAAAATCCTAAATTGTCAGTTTGGCCATTAAAATGCTTTTTGATTAGATTTCTAGCGAGAAGTGTATATTGTACTTTTAGAATCCACGTCCAGTGGATGTGTAGGATCTATAGTTTGGTAGATATTACGAAGATGATTTGAGGTCTCGCCAGGATAACGTGTGGTGTATATGCGGCAGCTTCCATGTAAAGTTAGCGTGGGTGAAAACAGTATTTCCGGTCTCGAAGTTTTCAAAATAAAACCGGATATATTCCCCTCACTATCAAATGATTACACAGTGATATCTGCATTACTTTGTATGTAGGCTACTCTTAATATTTAAATGTTTTCATCAAATAAAACGTATTCAACAACAAAATTCAATAACGTGCTTTAACCACTAGGCGGCGCGGGTTTAAAAAACCAGTGGTGTAGTTAATAAAACATAATAATATCAAACATATGACTATGAACTTTATTGTGAAATTAAAACAGAACGGTAAAGGAAAATACAGTTTCAGTCTCTCGATTTGAAGCTTATGCATTGTACCATGAACCTGTATAGACCTGTAACAGTCAACTGCATGAGGAGTTGGAAAGGCAATTAATTAATTAATTAATTAAAATATCGAACTCGGACTTCATTTTAAGGACATCGACTGGACGTGGATTCTAAAAGTACAATATACACTTCTCGCTAGAAATCTAATCAAAAAGCGTTATAATGGCCAAACTGACTACAATTTAGGATTTTACAGAGAGGGTTATTTGTGAATAAACGGGAGCATGTTGTTTCTTACACGACCACTAGAGGTGCTACACTTTAAAACGTGGCTATGGGTCGTAATCTAAGGTGCTTAAACAATCGACCTATTTGGTGGTATGAGTTGGAGGACTTGTTGATCAGCAGACAAGGCTGTTCTTACCAAATATGTCATATCCTTCAGGTTGACCCTTAAGTCTTGATTATTTGTGATGGGGATGGGGCTGTGTGAATGTAGGTCCTGCATGACTTCATGGTTAAAAGGCAATCGTCACCTTGTTAGCAATTATTTAATTTAGGACTGCGTTTCCATTGCAGCGGGTAGCTCGCTTTAAGCGTGCCGAGCCGTGCGGGGCCCGTTTTTGGTTGCGTTTCCACTTGGCCTAGTTTTGGCCCGGGGCTACTTTTTCACCTTTTTCCTGGCCCGACTAAATCGTGGTTCTAGGGCCAGGAACAACCAGGCTGAGTCGGGCTGAGTATGCTAAACTAGAGAATCGCTGGCAAGGGGGCTACAACTACAACAAGATGAACATATTTGACCGTGATTTAATTGTAATACACGTTTCAAAATGATGCCGAAGTAACAACATACTGATACCGGTTAGTACAAACCATGAATTAATGCTTTGACAAGTCTCAGGGATGCAAACACATCAGGTATGAAAAAGGTGACAAGGATCCGATCCCCCGACCCCACAGAATATCGGCTTTAAAATGAGGAATACCAGAGGATGTTAGCAGTCAGAACAACTAAAGCAGCCGTTAACAGAAACGTTAAAGAGTCACATCTAATAGAAATATATAAAAGCATTTATTTTAATTGTGTAGCAGTCAGTTTATCATTTTGGCAGCACTATTGAGCATTTTGAAAATGTATTTTCATGCCTCTGTTCAAGGCTTAGTCTGGCTTATCTGTATAGCCAGTGGTGTAAAGTAACTTCATCAACTCAACAAGTACTATACTAGGGTACCATTTTGAGATACTTCAATGTTTTGCTACTTTGTTCTTCTTTTCCTCTACAGTTCAGAGGTACATGGTGTACTTTTCCTTCACTACAGTTCAGAGGTACATGGTGTACTTTTCCTCCACTACATGTATTTAATACCTTTAGTTACTCTACAGATGTGGATGAATGATGTGAAATATAATCAAGTGTTAAATCAGACTTTAGTTCCACCTGGAGTAAATTCACAAGCTACCCTGCAGTATACAAAGTCATTCAAACTAGCTGCACCTTTACCAGCTTTGAGAACACTTTAATGATCAATCATTATTAACATATCATATATATTATTCTGAAATGGACCAATCTGCACAATGACTACTTTTACTGTCGCTGCTTTCACTATATTTTGATGATAATACTTTTATACTTTCACTTGAGGAACATTTTGAATGCAGGACTTTTACTGTAACAGAGTATTCCTACACTCTGGTACTTCTACTTTAACTCAAGTACAAGATCTGAGTACTTCTACTTGCACTCAAGTACAAGACCTGAGTACTTCTACTTTTACTCAAGTACAAGATCTTAGTACTTCTACTTACTCTAGTACAAGATCTGTGTGCTTCGACTTTTACTCAAGTACAAGACCTGAGTACTTCTACTTTTACTCAAGTACAAGATCTGAGTACTTCTACTTTTACTCTAGTACAAGATCTGAGTGCTTCTACTTTTACTCAAGTACAATATCTATACTTATACCACCTCTGTTTATAGCCTATGAAAAAAACTATTAGAAAACGAAGGCTAAAGCTAAGGTTAGCAGATAGTGACAATGTATGCTAGCTAGCTAGCTCAACGATTCATTAAATAATATTACGACAGAAAAACTTTTTAGTTCACATCACGCTCTGCCGCTCCGACAGGGAGCTCTGCTCTGAACACCTGAACGGCCCGTTCTAACAGCTGTTCACCAGCGGTCCAGTCTGTGCCACAGTGACTCCGAACCACACAGTTAATATTAACGAACGCACCCGTAGGTAATGTAGCTGCTGAAGCTAGACCCTCATCGCGGAGCAGCAGAGCCTTGAGCAGAGCCGACAGGCAGGAAGACTCGAGCACACAGCTCGCGCTTCATTATAATATATAAAAAAAGAACACCATGCGTGTATGATGGCACATAACAGCTCGCGGCCGCAGATTACTCCGGGTCCCAGACCCCCCCCCCATACCCCAAAAATATTTTTATTGCAGATCTACATGAATCACACAAACAACCTATTTTGGATTCAAAACGGCGAATTTCGCCGAAAGGTGACAAGTTTGCATCCCTGAAGTCTGCAGACAGACGGCAGGCGAAAAACCCTTTTAAAATGCGTGTTTTCTAAATGGAGCTTGGCTAAGCTAACGTTATATATGCTCCGACCGTCCACACTCACAACAACGGCCTATACAGACATAAATAAACCAGCGACTGTATTCGTCATGACACAGGCAGTCTGTGGTTTGTACTTAACTTTTGTCTAGTTTCTGAACAGATATGAAGAGCTGTGAGCTCTGAGTGCTAAGAGCTAACGGCTGTGTTGTTTTTCTGGGGCTCTCATTGAAGATGACGTCACGGCTCCGCCTACACTGCGTTACTATAGTAACTACCCCAGTTCCTAAACTGTAATAGAGAACCGGGTTGCGTTCCGATAATCCAAAAATCAGCTCCTAAATTCTAACCCTATCTCCTATTCCTTGACCTCTGAGTGAAACGTCACGGGGTTAAGGGATAGTGGATAGGAGAATTCAAAAGGATTTAGGAGAAGAGACCCCGGGGGCCCATTCCAATAGTCCATTTAGCTTAGGAACCTTCCTAACCAAGTGAAATGACCCGGAAGTACGTCACTGGCAGCCATGATAAGTGCCGTTCCAATTCTCCAAATGAAAGGAAAGGAGGTTTCAAACTTCCTTTATAACCTCCTTTAGTTTAGGAACCACTGGACCTCCCTAACCGAAAGGAGAGGAGAAAATGCTGCCCCACAATGCATTGCAGCCGCAGCATTTGCCGTCACTCAACAGTCGGCCGTTCACGGAAACAACCGATTATGACCGAGAAATGATATCATGAAAGTTACGGTGCTTATTAAGCATTTTAAAACGTATGTGGTAAATTGCCAAAGTGCTTTTTTCTGAACGTTCATCAGTATTATAATCAAAAAGAGAAATATGAATGTTAGTTTTTACTGAAATGATCAAATAAAGTCAACATCTCACAGTCTTTACTGAGCTGTGTGGGGTTTGTTCAACTTTTAAAAGATGTTTGAATGGTGATATACACAGTGATAGATGTTAAGGAGTGGACTAACGTTTAGTCACGCCAACTTAAGATCCATATTCAAACATACAGATTGTAAATGGTACAAGTTGAAGCGTTTGTTTGAACAGTTTGCAGGAGGCAGGTACTTGCTTTCAAGCAGAACAGGGCAAACAAACTTAGCGGGAGTGTTTTACGTGTTCGGTGTAATGACGTAAAACGGCCTGGACAACTTCTGTAGTCCTATTCAGCCACTTGTTAACAACCATCGTTTTCAGACACGTAAACTCTTCAAAAATCACCAGCGGGGTGACAAAACGTGATCTGTCTCTTCAATTTGTGTCAAACACAGACCTTATTTGGAGCTATTTTCCAAAATCCTATGGAGAAATTGCATTGCTTTTTATCGAAGGAACCGGATGTGGTAAAAATGCTAAATTACTTCCGGGTTTTAGGACGCGTTACTGCAGTTCTCTATAGAAGTGCAGCATTAAAGTGAGCCGGGCCTAATAAGGCCTAACCAAATCGAGCGAGGCCTGCAGTGGAAACTTAAACAATCGACCTATTTGGTCGTATGAGTTGGAGGACTTGTTGATCAGCAGACAAGGCTGTTCTTACCAAATATGTCATATCCTTCAGGTTGACCCTTAAGTCTTGATTATTTGTGATGGGGATGGGGCTGTGTGAATGTAGGTCCTGCATGACTTCATGGTTAAAAGGCAATGGTCACCTTGTTAGCAATTATTTAATTTAGGACTTTCTTGCCGCTGTGAATCTCTGTCGCAAATTAAATGTATCTTTCATTCATCATAACTTTGAATAAAAACCAAAAAACATGTTGATCATTACTATAATACTCAAAGAGGTACCGATTTCTTGACCAACAAAATGGTATTTATCCTATAGGCATAAGTGGTAAACAAGAATTTTAGAGATAAAGTCACCCTTAGATAGGAGAACATAAACGTGAGCAGTAAAGGTTTCCATACTTTCCATCTGTATGACTTTCCACACTTTAGATATAAGAGGCTTAACATCTATTTCCAATCTTTATCTTTTCCATTATATTGTTGTTGTCTGTGGTCTCTATGATATGGATTCGCCCTACCAGGGTTTAATTAATCATTTCCACACAGCATGGTGCTCCCTCACATCACAACTCCCATGTGTTGGCTTCGACTGTGACTGCTCCTCTCTCAACCCCATGTTCTCTATATCAGTCAGTTGACCTTTACACATTAATCAGTATGAAATACTAACTTCACATACATATGTCTTCCCCATGGCTCTCTGAAATAATTCAGGAGTAGAATTATGTATTTTTCGAGGGGCATTTAAACCATTCTCTATCAAAATGATTTCTCAAATAAAGACTACATTTCCCTTCATATTTGTTGCTTACTAAAGGTCTTTCATGGAATATAGTTGGTATAACTTAATATTGTTTTAGCTTGACATTGGGGTCCTAACTGGCATTGTCCATCACCCCAATCATTTTTACTTGAGCATGTCCAGAGGTCATATAACTGTAAAAATGCAATACATTGATGATTATTTTCACAACTGATTATTCTGCTGATAACTTGTTTTATCAATAATAGTTCGGTCCATCAACTTCACAAACAGTGGCCATCAGCATTATATCCAAACTCACAAGGTGCCTATGGAACCATCAAATGTTGTGCATCTTTGGCTAAACAATGACAATATAGTAATATTGATATGGATTCATTTTCTACCGATTTACAAACATTATAACTGACCCTACAGCTCTTATAATACATGATTGTAATGCTATGCGAATGTATTATATATGAATTGGTACTTGAGTGAGAGGTGGCATTGAATAGATTCTTTAGCCATAATGTCCTACTGAAGAAATCCCACTGTGGCCCTGCAATGCTTCATAGTTTAAACTACTTCAACACTCATCTTTCACAGATAGAACAGATACAGATGTTGTCTAAAAAGTGTTTAAAATAAGTTGGTTTTCACCTTTCTTGGTGCTTGAAAAGAAGAGACTGACTTGATCTGTTCTCAAATTACTTGTTGCTAGAATAAACAGATACACTCAAATGGTTTGTTGAGCCTATTTCTATCAATGTATATAATGTATTTTGAGATATTTACACGGTATAGCAACAGTATATCTTCCTCCCACCCTGCAGTGCAAAGGTTGACTAAACCCCTTGAGCGTCACACCTCCAGAGAGGGTAGAAAATTGGATCCCATGTCTAATGTTCAAAAGAGAGATTATCTGGGATTACAGCATTAGATAAAGAGTCAGTAAACTACTGCAGTGCTGTGTAGCATTCACATGCTATACTGTAGAGTTAAAAACGACTTTGAACCCCGAAGGCTTGGGAAATGCTGCTTCTACCTTCTAGCTGTTTAGGATGAAGACTTAGAAAAGGAACAGAAAAGCATGACATGTGTTATGACATACAGAGGAGAGAAAAAAAACATTTGATGTGCAGGGAAATCCAAATGACACCAAACAAGTGGACATGTTGTTGATCCTACAACCTCATGTATTTTACAGCATGAAGTCAGACCTGCCTCCCAGTTTGCCATAATCCCGGTCAACTTTTTAAATGCTTTTGGGATTTCTCGAGTAAACTGTATGTTTTGTATTTTATGTAAATCTCTGTAGGTTGAGATCCCTATATTTATGTTTACAGTATGGACAAAAAAAATCTGCAAAGAGTGAATCCTTTCAGCCTCATGGAGGGCTGACCCTAGAAAAGAGCAGTTATGATATGGTGCAACTAATCCCATTTGTATTAGCATCATCAGATGACTGCATAGCCAAAGACAGGCACTGTTCTGAAGACTGTATATGACCTTGTTTTGAAGGCAAGATGGCTTTGCAGTGACAAATAAGCAGGCCCCCCCCCCCCTCTTTTCCCACGTCATTCCTACTGTCCTCTGTGAAGGATTATGATCCCACACTAATATCCTTCTCCACTGAGGTAGTGTATATGACCACTGGATTGAATCAAAGATGGTGGGACCATCTTTCTGAATATTTTGTTAAACTATAACAATATTCTTTATTCTGTTTCCGCTGCTGTTTGGTGGGCATGCTACAAGAGAAGCTGCTAGTTTTACAGGCACACTGCTCCCTTCAATTGTTGTCCGTACCACTTTTAGTTCTGATGTTATGTCCGGTAACAGTTCACCTTTAGCCATGTACGGATCAACATATGTAAAGGCTATAAGTGAGACAGGTTTCTATATTGTTTCTAATCATCATGCATATTTCTGCTAGCTGGACAGGTTGTTGATAAGGAGAGTTCTGTTTCATTAAAAGGATGAGCAAGAGTCATTTTAGCAAATTCCCCAAAATGATGTGTTTACATTAAAGTAAGAAGATCCTATGGAGGTTTATAGGGAATCTTTTGTTGAAAGAGAGGAGGAATTCAGTTGAAAAAGCATGAAGAGACAAAGTCAAAGGTCAGGTTAAATGGATGGGTCCACAAAAACATTGACTATAACATGGGAAACTGCAGTTCATTTCCTGTTCCCAAAGCATTTATTGTATTTTGTCATTTAATTTGAAGGACTTGGATCAGAGAGAGTTAAAGCAATGTTTAAAGGGCTTTTTTCATCTCTTAGCCGTATACGCTGGAATGTAGGGCATGTTGACCATCAACAACAAGCATTTCTCAGAAACAGTCTAAGGACTAAAATGTTGCTTCATATGAATAATAAAATAGTTGCCTTCTCATAACAATAAACACCTTCCAACGCTCTAACGTTATCTTTTTACTGCAGCACTGCTCTCTCTTATGGCTTATCTCCTCTCAACCTTACTGTAGCAGGTTGAGGGTGCTGTCGCCATGCAGTCTTCCTCACTAGCAACAGAGCTGCTGTACAGATGTCAATGGATGGAGTTGGTTAATAAATCACCATGCAGTGGATACAGTACGATGGTGGTAATTTAAATTACAGAAAAGGGACTTTCTGCAGGGATTTACCACAAAGCCTCATGCAGTAGGGTTATTTCAAGCTAACATTTCATAGAGTTTATACATTGAAAAAAAGTATACACTTGAGGAATGTGGGTTAGCAGGTTCAGCGCAGAGCATTATGTTAATATATTGTCTTACTGCAAAAGTTGTTGGGGGCTTTTGGTTTTATATACTCGAGCTAGTATTCCATCCCCCTAAGAGACTTAATAATGTTGCCTTAATAGTTTTTAACAGGTTATACAGGAAAACAGAAATTGCCAAATCATAAATGTTTGATGTTTTTTCAGCCTTTCGCTCTTTTTACTCATTAGCCATTCCTCCTCTTTAAAGAGCTCACTGGATTGATACATATTCCAGTAGTCCTTGACTGGCCGTGCCTTACAATTATGTAGGTTGATACAAGTGTGTGTGTGTGAGGTCAGAGAAGTTAATTATATGAGAGGAACTGAGCAGTAAAGTATTAAACTAGCTGGTCGTGAGGAGGCGAATGATAAATGTGTTCCTCAAACTCTGCAGCCTTCACAGTCAATGAAAGGTCACAGGATCAGCACGACCTCCCCCACAGAGTCTCTGATTATATCAAACTTGAAATGTAGTAAATGCAACCCAATCACCACTGACTGCAAGACTCATTCATTGATGTATAAATGTAGATTTTCATGTTCTTTGTGTAAATGTGTCCACTAAAATGAACAATGGCTCAACATTAATAGTAATTTGGCAAAACGTAGTTCAGATTATTTAAGCATAAAAGATACTAAGTAGTAAGCAATCTCAACTTGAATATAAAGCCCAGACAGGAAGTGTGTTTGGAGAAATAGCTTTTCCTTCTTTTAGGGAAATACCTAGCGGCACTTAAATGACTATTTTCAGCAGGATGCCGATTGAACACATACTCCTCTCAGATACAGTGTGCAATGGTTTACAGTCATCCCCAATGTTCCTGGAACAAAGCAATCAATAGACATTTCCACACTTCTGCTTCCCTTGCCACTTATTGGCTGCCACCTCTGCGTTGTCAAGAGCTACAAGAACCAATAATGTCTCCACAATGCATCAGGATCAATTGTTTGTTGATGAAATCCTGATGCATTGTGAGCAAAGCACACTTGCATTGACTTTTTCAAAACAAAAGTTTTCTTATTTACAACTAATATGACCCAGAGAATGTAGTTCATCTTGAAATACCCTATTGTCCTGAGGAAAATAGTGTGAAGACTTTATAGTGAAGTATAGAGACACCAATTTGAATGAACTTTTTTAAAAGAAAAATGTGTTCAGGTGAGATCACTCTAACAATACCTGTGGGCCAGACCTACACATCCATTATTAGCAGGGTTTCCCTAGAATACTAGTTCTTTGAAGTAACCTACATTTTAATAGGGCTTTCTGTATAACTCAATTTATTTTCCCAGATTTGCTCGAGTTTTGAGTTCAACAAAATAGGAAAGCTCTCACTCATGAAAGCACAAATATGTTAATTTCAGTATTTACCTGCAGGTCTACCTTGGGTGCTGTAGCCTCAAAAAAAGGGTACATGAAATCCTCTGAAGAAATGTATGTGATTTGTATTAAATCAAATTCCCTTTAAAAGCAAGGGGTTGTTAAGAATGTGGATCCAGCTCCAACAGCCACACCGTACTGTTCCCTCAGACAAGCCACTAAGGAAGCAAATACAATGAGGCTCAGGAGAAAGACACAAGTCTAGCAGGTTATAGAGACTGGTGTTTGTTTGTACATTGTTATACCAAAAATAAAACCATAAAGGCAAGTCATTTTAGGATTGCAGGAAATCAAAAGTGTTTTTATGCCAGGGGTCTCTGCATCATTTCTACTGTCTGTGCATGGCATGAAGAATCGGCAGACATCATTTACTCGTAATTCACCATCACTTTGATTATGTTAATTGTCAATCACAACAACACTAGAAAAGACTATTCATTAACACAGAGTCTTGCATCCTGCTGCCTGTCATTTGTATTTAATGCCATCATTAGTTGGATGATGATGATGATAAGGGAAATGTTGTGACGGCCCCTTCAGCAAATGGCGTGTGCTTAGATACTTGTAGTTAATATTGTCTTTATCTACGGTGGCTCCAATGGCCCAAAACATTTCCATAGGAGAAACACGCTGAAGCTTCAGAAAAGATGCAAAAATTAAAAAACAAATGTGCCAAAACAAACGCAAATTAATAAACATCTTCGCCAACTTGACAACCTATGCGCAGCGTTTACAAATAGTGCTTTTCCAGATGTGTGTTTTAATATTTGCATCGTTTTTTACATTCTAATGTAAGTGTTTTGAGCCGTTGCAGAGCCAATATTATACACTGAAAATTACACACTGAAATCAAGCATAATTTTTGCACAATCGATGTACTGTAGTGATCCGATCTTTGGTGATATAACTTATTAAACCTGTCTGACTGGCCAAGAGAAAGTCTTCTTGCATGAATAAGGTGACAGGTAGATTAATTGCATATGTCAAGAATGAATAAACGCTCTTTATTAGATGGAGAATATTCTGATCTGTATTACAGCCATGATAAGGAGAACAAATCACAACATTGATCACAAAACCATTACCATATTTTCATTTCTTTGTCAAATCATAAATCAGACATACAATCACCAGGGGGAACAATTTAAGGGTTCTCAGAGGGAACAACAAAGGAGGAATCCCTCTCCCCTCTCCCAGGAAAATACTTGTTGTGTGAACAGAATAAACAACATAGCAATTGGTGTAAATTGTGGGTCCGTCAGTTAGACCGTTGTATGAGTGCATTGACACATTGGTGGAGTAATCTTTTAAGTGATACTCATACTTCACTTCCTCAAAAAATTGAAGCATTTTATAATGTATGTAAGTGCATTCTAAGCTAGTTTTTTTCTCGTGACAAACACACAAAACCTTTCTACTTTACGTTTGTGCATATAAAAGAGCAATGCATTAGAAACATTAACAATCTACTACCTATTTGTATACAGTATATTCTATCCGTAGCCTCAGGCTGGTCTGAAATGTGACTTGAACGCAAACCATTTAATAAAATACCCCTCCTTCGATTGGAGAATCAGAGAGAGGTAGAGTAGTGGATGAAGCCGATGGAGGAGGGGTATGGGTATGTTGAGTGAGCTGTGGAGCATCAAGTCGAGTATAGTATTAATTAAAAGTGTGTGTATGATTAGCCTTAGGTTTCTTCTTTGGCCAGTTAAATTAAATATGGTTATTCGATTAAAGAAAATGCAACAGCATTTTTTTAAACTTAAATCTAAACCTGAGGTTATTAATTTCCACCCAGCGCTCTTCAATAATAATGAGCTACAGATTGAATTTCAGGAGTGAATGTAAAGCAACACCCTCAGTACTCGAGTTGAGGGGGGATGAGGGGGGATGGCATCCCCCCTGAAATAAAAACGGTCAAAATCATCCCCCTTCTAAAACTGCCATTCCCGCTTTCCATCCCTTATGTCATTTTATCAATGAACGTGGCACTGGTATTACTGCTATTTCAACATTAATTTTGCGCATTTTGAGTAAAATACTGTGGGCGAGGGAGCACGCACACACGCAATGACATTTTTACCAAGTCACTGACGCTATGCTATGCGAGTGCCCTAGAGCAGAGGTTCTCAATTGTTTTTCAGCCAAGGACCCCTTACAAGATAGAGAATACACCAAGGACCCCCTCATTCTGATTTGTGATTTTGGGCTATATAAATAAAAATGTACTTGATTTGACTTGTATGTCCCTTGGAATAATCTGACGTAGCCTATTTTTTACACTTCTATAGTCTTAGTTATGTGAAAGAACAACACAAGAGAAATGTATTAGAAAGATTTGCACCATCTCAACACAGAATACCCATAAAACAATCAATCAATTAGCTGCAAGTAACACTGTACCTAAACAAAATATCAAAGGGAAATCAAGAGAAAAGTGATCATTTGAAGTGCATTTCAGAACATACACACACACACACACACACACACACACACACACACACACACACACACACACACACACACACACACACACACACACACACACACACACACACACACACA
This sequence comes from Gymnodraco acuticeps, assembly GCF_902827175.1. NCBI lineage: Eukaryota > Metazoa > Chordata > Actinopteri > Perciformes > Bathydraconidae > Gymnodraco > Gymnodraco acuticeps. The sequence continues at coordinate 1,612,224 of NW_022992284.1, forward strand.
CACACACACACACACACACACATAAAGATAACACATCAAGTGTTTCACTCTTAGTTCAAATTAAATGATTTATAAAAGTCTAATCACAAAATAAATTGCAAAACAACTGCAACTGCATTGCTACAATCCCAAACCACTACTTGTAATGGCAGCCAGCTCTGGACACTATTGGAGTGATGCAAGGCAGTCCATGAAGCTGATTGCTTCTCTCTGCAAGTGAAGACACACATATCCAACTCAATCAATAAATGCAACATATCTGACATTTATGTTGCTCATACACACACACACACACACACACACATACACACACACGCACATACACACACACACACACACACACACACACACACACACACACACACACACACACACACACACACACACACACACACACACACACATACACAGGGGTTAAAGTGGGCCGGAACGATCCAGAACAGCGTTCCGGCACCTTCGATTGATAAGTAAATAAATCTGATTGGTTTCATACATAATAATGTCAAGCGAGTTCACAGGGCTGCCAACTCTCACACCATTGACATTTTTCACACGCTCTCAGCCATAAGTCAATTTTCTCAAGCAGTGAAAAACAAATTCATAACTGATAATGTCATGGTGCGAAAAGAGGACACAACAGCAGCACCAGGCAGCAGACCATCTGAATAGCGAGAAATATACACAAATGTATTATATTGTAACTTATTCCCATGCATGTTGCTCAAAGTAATCAGTCTCACTTTGCGTCTCTCCCTCTCTTCTCGCGCCATGCGCACCAGGCATGAGTAAGAGTGAGTTACCATGGTTATGGGGACGCTCTGTGTCTCTGTCGCTCTGAAACTTCTCGCGATTCCCAATAATACGTTTTTAGTAATATAACATAATTTTACAGTTTTGGTTAACATTATACAGGGTTAATGTTTATTGATTAAATCCAAAGAGGGCAAGGTGGTGTAGACATGTAGGAAATGTGTTTTAAATTACTATTTGTTCACACACACACACACACACACACACACACACACACACACACACACACACACACACAGAGAGAGCGAGAGAGAGCGAGAGCGAGAGAGAGAGACCGAGAGAGAGAGAGAGCTCTTACCATTAATGTGAGATATGGGCCCGTCTCTCGCTGCACAACTTCTCTATCCTTGGAGAAGTAGATGAGAGGCATACACGTAGGTCGTTCTCCACTTCCATCCGAGCCCTGTACTTGGTCTTCATGGAGGTCAGCGCTGAGAATGATGACTCGCACAGGTATGTGGTTGGAAAGGGGAGCAACACCCGCATGGCAACAGCAGCGATTTCCGGATACTCCTGTTCAACCGAAGGCCAAAAGTCCACATGCCCCCCTTGGCCGAACCGGATTCTCAGCGTCCCGTCGCATGCCAGGTCCAGCAGCTCCTCCTCTGCTTTTCCACTGAGACCCCGCGCTGATGTATGGGCAACGAAGGGGTCGCGCACCCAGTCCCAGGCATCGGTGTCAACGTCAGTGAAATAGTCATTGAAATAGTCACCAAGGGAGGCAAGATGCGAACCGATTGTATTTTTCACAATCTCAGCTGGTATTTGGTTTGTGTCCAAAAACTCTGTGAGTTGGGGGAACATGTCTGTAATGCCATTTTGCACCCGCCTTCTCCAGATCGCTGTTTTGGCACGGAATGCCTTGATTTTGTCGCTTACCTCCAGGATAGAGGCATATCTGCCTTGAACGGACAAACTGAGATCGTTCAATAAGTTGAACACATCTGCGAGGTAGGCGAGCTGTGCGATCCATTCGGGGTCCGAGAAGAGTGCTGCAGTGGTTGGCTTGTCATTCTGGATGAACTCACACAGCTCTGAGCGCAGTTCGTACACCCGCTGTAGCACTTTTCCACGGGAGAGCCAACGCACCTCTGAATGGAACAGCAGGGTGTCCTGTCCTGCGCCCATCTCCTTGCAGAGCTGGCCGAATAAACGGGACTGCAGTGGCTTACACTTGATGTGGTTGACCACAGATACCACCGTGCTGAGAACGGAGTGTAGCTCAGGACTCAATGATTTTGACACCAGAGCCTGCCTGTGCAAGATGCAGTGGGTAGCTATCATCATTGGATTGCGCTCCTTGGCACGAGCAACCACCCCACTCTTGCGGCCAGTCATGGCAGCTGCCCCATCCGTGCAAATCGCAATGCAATTCTCCCAACTCACATTGCCAGTCTCCATGAACATATCTATAACATTGAAAATCTCCTCACCTGTTGCTCGCCCCGTCAACTCTTGACAAAATAAAAAGTCTTCCTGAATCCTTCCTTCCCACGGGTAGCGAACCAGCGCGATGAGCTGCGCAGAGAGCCGGACACATCAATGGACTCATCCAATTGAACTGCGAATTTACACTCTCTTAGTCTTTCCAGCAGTTGTGATTTGATATCAGCAGACATGTCCTCAATTCGTCGTCTGATGGTGTCATTTGACAGAGGTACACTTCTCAATTTGGCAGCCGCATCTTTCCCCACCATCACCTCACACAGATCCACCGCAGCAGGGAGCAGCAGTTCCTCCGCTATTGTGTGGGGCTTTCGCGCCTTAGCAATCCTCTGCGCTACCAGGTAGGAGGCCCGCTGCGCTTTAGCAGAAACAGACGTAACATTAACCATCCGTTGTTGTTGCTGGCGGTAGTCCTCGCCCTTCCTCTCAAAAAAAGCCCGGTCTTTTTTTACATAATCTGGATGCTTGGTCTCGAGGTGCCTCTTCAATTTGGCAGGCTTCATCGCCTCATTGGCAAGACACCGCAGGCATATCAGACATTTCGGTTTCCCTTCCACTTCAATAAATTCATATTGGAGATACTCCTCATCGTATTTCCTTACTTTTGTTTTTTGTTTTTCATTTACTTCATTTGTACCCGTAACCGGTCGTTTTAAAAATCTGTCCATCTTCGTAGTATGCTAGCCGTGTTATATCTCTATGATGCTTGCAGCGGCGCTCTCTGACTGACGTACCAGTTATTGTTGTTTCCACGGTAACGGGTGACGCACTTGATTTTTAAATGTATAGATTTGTTAGATTAGAACGTAATCTATGAACTATTTTAGATTAAAAAAATTAAATATTATTTGTTGAACTATGAAGCCTTTTGTAAAAAAAAAAAAAAATGGAAAAAAAATGATATGATAATTTAAATTAATGAATCTGAAAACTTTTCACGGACCCCCTGGCAGAGTGCCACGGACCCCCGGGGGGTTGCAGACCCCACTTTGAGAACCACTGCCCTAGAGGGCGCCAGAGCGCCGTGATGCGCCTGTTTGATCGATGCCAGAAGCGCAGGTAACGGTCATCACAATGGCCAAGCAACCAGGAGGACAACGCGATCTGAGGGACTTCATATTTAAAAATACTAAAAATAACATTTCAGGGTTAGGGTTAAGTCAAGAGTCAGTAATCTTAGTCATTACTCATTACTTTACTCACCAAAGGTGGAATCTATGGACATAAGCAGCAATAACAACTTAGTTTAGAGTTTAGCTACGTTTTTCTCTCGTGTTACAGTAGCTAGCTGGTAAGACTCAAAACGGTTGATGAAATGCTACCACCAGCACCAGAAGAGCTGAAACCCCTCCTTCAAGCAGTGAACACTCTGGTCATCTCCACAGCTGAGTGTGAACGTGGGTTTAGTCAGATGAACATTTTAACCACAACTAGAAGCTCCCTTGAGGTAAAAAGCATGTCAGCCTTGCTTTTCATCAAGTGTGTTGGCCCTCCACTGAACAAGTTCAGACCAGAGGTATATGTCAAGACTTGGCTTCAAAGCCATTGCTTAGCTAACAATCCGAAAAATCCAGAAAAATTGAGACCAAAAAGTATGAAAATCTTTGGAAACTTCTATGAGATGGGGGAGAGTGGAGTAGGCAGCCATTGACAACATTGGTCCTATTTAGTATTTTCTGTATAATCTTTTAATATATTTTCATATTTTGTAAACAATTTCAATTTGCACTTAATGCCCTGTTAAAAAAGTAACATTGAGACAACAGTGTTTAATTTACATAATGATTTAATTAATTACGATACAAATGTAACCCTTTAGATACCAGTTTTGATCGTATACCAGTAACTGCTTTTTTGACACTATAATTCAATATTCTAAAAACTATTTTGACTTTATTATTAGTATAATCAGTTGATCCATCTGAATAATAAATGAGGGACTGTTAACCTACAAGATTTGTACCATAGACTTCCATTATAACCACATTTTTGTATCCCCTCCCCCCCTTTAAATTAAAGTGAAAAAAATATTTTGCACTAATTGTCCTCTGCATTTTACCCTAAATGTTAGTGGTGCCATGGCAGCCCGGGGACCGACTCTAATTCTGAGGTGACTTGGTCAAGAGCAATGAAAGGAGTATCTGAACATCCATAACATGCATGTTGTTTTAGGAGTATAATAATTATCTTTATGCTGGTTGGTCTCCCACCCTCTGCGGGTTATCAGCACAAATTATGTCCCCATATGATAAAATCCACCATCCCCCCTGATTTTTTTTTACAACTTGAGTACTGCCTGTAGTTATTGCGCTCGTGTTGGACTGAGAGGCATGATGCAATCTGAATACATTTAATCAATCATGCAACCATATGCCTTGTACTCCGAGAACATGCATACAAAGACAGTTTGCATATTTATCATATGCATCTCAAAATGAATTATGTGAGACAGGCTGCTGCCGTTAAAAGCATAATAAACATGCTGAATGCTCCACAACTGTCTTGCGTCTCAGATAAACATTTTCACCAGAGAATCCATTTCATTATGGCACGTTTTTCGTTATAATGCAACCAGCTACTGTATGTTAAATGATTTTCGCCCATACCACTATACCAACTCAGTTGGAAGTCAGCTTATGTCTTGCCTTTACTAAAAGGAGGGGAGGCAACTATTTTAAATAACTATAGGCCAATCTCTAAATTGTCAGTTCTGGCGAAGGTGCTCGAACGCCTAGTGAGTGAACAAGTAAAGGAGTTTTTATGTAAAAATGATATCCTGTCTAAATATCAGTCAGGTTTCAGAAAGAAACATAGCACCATCACTGCGACAATGAAAGTGGTGAATGATGTGGCGAGTATTTTAGATAATAAGCAGAGTTGTGCAGCTCTATTTGTTGACCTTTCCAAAGCGTTTGATACCGTCGATCATCGCATTTTGAAGCAGAGGCTACTATTGGCATATCCAGCCATGCAGTGGGTTGGTTTGTGAACTACCTCTCTGAAAGGTCCCAATGTGTTCAATTTGATGGGCTCACTTCTGAGTGGTTGAACATTGCTAATGGTGTTCCTCAAGGTTCTGTTTTAGGTCCACTTTTATTCTCCATATATATCAACAGTTTAGGGGAAAATGTCAATGGAGCAACCTTAAATTTGTATGCGGGTGATACCGTGATGTACTGTGCAGGTCCCTCCATTAAGGAGGCTGTTGTTAAATTACAGGCTGTTTTTAACATTATTCAGACTCAGCTCTCTGAGCTTAAGCTTCTTTTAAATGTTGAGAAAACCAAGGTAATGCTCTTTTCAAAAGCTAAAGACACCAGAGACTGCTTTTGGATATTTTTACAATGCAAGGACAAGTACTCGAAGTGGTTACCTGTTATAAATACCTAGGTATATGGCTTGATGATTGTCTCACTTTTAAACTTCAGGTCATTCATCTGCTTAAAAAGCTGAGGGTTAGACTAGGTTTCTTTTTTAGAAACAAGTCCTGTTTCTCTTTTGAAGCCAGGAAAAGGCTAGTCACTGTGACCTTTTTACCTGTGCTGGACTATGGTGATTTGATATATATGAATGCACCTGCCCATTGCCTGGAAAAGTTAGATGCCGCCTATCACAGTGCTCTGAGATTTGTTACTAACTGTAAAGCACTTACTCATCACTGTACCCTGTATGCCAAGGCAGGTCTGCCTTCACTAACTGTACGGAGGCTCAGTCATTGGTACATGTTCATTTACAAAGCCATGTTGGGTAAACTACCTTCTTATATCTGCTCTCTAATCTCTCGACGAATTGAAAGTACTTATTGCCTGAGATCTCATGATGTGGTTTTATTAAATGTGCCAAGTGCTAGGACTGTCTTAGGGAAGAAAGCTTTTAGTTGTGCAGCTCCACTAACTTGGAACAGTCTGCCAAAATGTTTAAAACTGAGCACTTTGGTTCCCCTGCATCATTTTAAAACTCGGCTTGGTGACATGCTGTTTGATACTCATGGTACCTGTCACTGTAAATAGAGTTTGTAAACTGTACCCTGTAATTTATGTTGTATGTCGTCCTTATTGTTGTTCTGTTGTTTTTATGTTACATGTGTAACTAATGTGCTGCAGGTCACCCTTGAAAAAGAGATATTTTGATCTCAAGGGGCTTTCACCTGGTTAAATAAAGGCTACATACATACACAGTTACAGGTTTTACATTACCCAGAAAAGTGTCTGCATGTGCACTGCAGCTTATTATTATACATGTTTTTATATGTGGCCTATATACGATAGATCAGGGGTACTCAAACTTTTTTGTTAAAGGTCCACTTGTGAATTGTATACAAGGTCAATGGTCCGGATCAATGCCAGTAAAGTAAAAGGAAATTAAGAAGCCGTTTCGGCGTGCTATGCATGGGGCCCCCTTAAGGGGGTTTCCCGACAGGTCGTTGCAGTAAATTAAAGGGTCTTTCATGTTGTCGTTGCTGTGGACTCTCTTAATCTTGTTTTTTTTAAATGTTTACGTTTATTCTGGTTTGTTTTGTGTTTGTATCTTTTATTTTAAATTAATTAATAAATGTTATGTTTTGTGAGCTGAGCGGTGTGGTTTTATATTGTATGTATCTCTCTGTACAGCACTTTGGTCAGGAGGTTTTAAAGTGCTATATAAATAAAGTTGGATTGGATTGGATTAATCTACTTTATTTGGGGGCCCCCTTCTGGTCCAAGCACTTGCCTGTCGGTAAACGGCGCCCCTGTATACACACACACATTCAATACATACATACAGTGTGATGGCTTGAACTAGTGGGAGAAATGGCACTGTTTGTCTGTAGCCAATGCCTTGAACCTCGGCAAAAATGGCATTAGAAGCATTAGAAAGTCAAGGTAAACTTGCGGTTAACTTAAATGCATGTCACGCTCGCGCACACAAGTAAATATATATGCACGTTCATTCTCACAACGCGTCAGACACAAGAAAATATACATTAAAGGGGAGCTAACATGCAAAATGCAATTTGTGATGTCTTTTATACATAAATATGTGTCCCCGGTGAGTCGGGGAACTCACGCAGCGTCAGAAAATAAAACCCTCTCTCTTTTCTTCCGTACCCAAATCTTTTTAAAACAGGGGTACAACGAGCGGAGCAGATTTGCTGCCGATCTGACGTCAAATCGGCAGCGGACCGACAGAAAGTTGCTATCAGAAACAATGCCTGACGTGTTTTGGACGTAATCTCGTTTTTGTTTATATTAGCAAGCCTCGCTAACACTCAGAGCTAACCTGTACTGGAGAGCACATGTGTTTAAAAAGCAGGAAATCACATTGTGATAAACCCGCAAGAGAAAAAGCATTTGAGCTCCATACTGTTTCAGAAATACTCCTTGATGTGGATAAGAACAGGATGGCGTTTTCTCACAACAGAATTTAACTTTATCTCCGGTAGAATTCTGATCAGGCATTAGCTCCGCCTCCTCTTTTCTTTTTTTTTCAAGCTAAGGACCCAACATCCGGGTTTCTGGTTTCTCTAACAGGGCTGCAAAAGAGGGGTATGAGCAGTATGGCTTAAACTGTTTGGTGTTTTAAGCAAAAAACTTCACAGACATGTTTTGTATAGTTAAGACCCTACAATATATTGTTTCCAATATAGCATAATAGGTCCACTTTAATTTACATCAGAATCAGAATTTTCTTTTTTTTAATAATTTTTTATTTTTTTATAATAATAATTTTTTTTATTTTTATAATAGGACACAGGATTCGGTCCGGATTGATTTGCAGTTCGGTCCGGATCCGGACCTTGGTCCGGAGTTTGAGAAGCCCTGCGATAGATGATTGAAGTGACCGACATATGAGTACTTAGTACCTAAGCAACGCCTTAGGATATGATCACCTTTAATGCCAATACAGCAGCCACGTTATTACTCACAGATGGATTGTGGGATTTTGATCAACATGTAAGAGATTTAAACTGCTAGAGAATAAAGCGAATAAACCCTATCTTAAATGCCTCAATCACTTACCTAATGCTAGACCAAGCTGGTGTTGCATAGCCAAATAGTCAACCATCTTTAGGAATACAATTAGAGTGCTTGTGTTCCAGTATTTATGTTTTCTGCTCAATTAGAGATGTATTTAAATTGCATTATACAATTATACAGGGTGTCTATGGGTCAGGTTGTGTGCCTGTCACTGGGATGAATAGTTTAAAGGGGACCTATCATGCAAAATGCACTTTGTGATGTCTTTTATACATAAATATGTGTCCCCGGTGCGTCGGGGAACTCACGCAGCGTCAGAAAATAAAACCCTCTCTCTTTTCCTCCGTACCCAAATCTTTTAAAAACGGGTGTACAACGAGCGGAAACAGATTTCCATCCAAACTGACGTGTCCATCCGAGGTGACGTCGGCGGACCCACAGAAAGTTGCTTTCAGAAACAATGCCTGACGTGTTTTGGACGTCTTTGTTTACATTAGCAAGCCTCGCTAACACTCAGAGCTAACCTGTACTGAACTGAGCACATGTGTTTAAGAAGCAGGAAATAAAAAAAGAACTCACCTTGTGATAAACCCGCAAGAGAAAAAGCATTTGAGCTCCATACTATTTCAGAAATAATCCTTGACGTGGTTTAAACAGGATGGCGTTTTATCACAGCAGAATTTAACTTTATCACCGGTAGAATTTTGATCAGGCATTAGCTCTGCCTCCTCTTATTTATTTATTTCAAGCTAAGGACCCAAAATCTGCGTTTTCTCTAACAGGGCTGCAAAAGAGGGGTATGAGCAATATGAGGCATGGCTACAATGGGTGATGTGTTTGGTATTTTGAAAAAAAACCTTCACAGACATGTTTTATATAGGTATGACCCTACAATATGTTTTTCAAATAGCATGATAGGTCCACTTTAAATAGGCTTGATGCCTGCATTGAATTGAGTGATATTCAAACAACCTTTGCCATCTACACTGATAAAGACAGTGATGCCCTGGAATCAGTACAAAGAAGAGGTGCAAGATTCATTTTTGGAGATTATGAATGGGACAGCAGTGTCACAGAAATGCTCAAGCAGTTGAACTGGGTGGAATTAAGTGAAAGGCGGTTATTGGCTCGTTTGGTTCTCTTCTTCAAGATTGTCCATAACATCTCAGCCATTGATGCATCAATGTACCTAGAGCCAGTTAGAAGAAGTGCAACCCGCAAAGCCAACTCTTTGAACTTCGAGCGAATTTTCGCAACTAGTGACACTCTTAAATACTCCTTCTTTCCGAGAACAATAAGAGAGTGGAACTTGCTACCAGAAGAAGTTGTCATCGCAGAAACCGCGGAGTGCTTCCGGCACATTTTAAGAGAATCGGGGATCCTCCACCCCCCACTGAGCGTGATACCTCTGGGTTCTGCTCAGTATTAATCCAGATCCAGATCCAGATCTTGTAAATTGGTTTTGCTTCCTCTCCGAATTTTGTGTGGAAATGAGAGCGTTAAAAAATAAATAGGTGCTTTGTATGCAATCAGCAAACTAGACATTTTATTTAGTAGTATTAAAAAAATTGCCCTCACTTGCACATTCAGAAAGTAAATGGCAAAGGGCCATACACACACACACGCACACAAATAAAGTCGTATTACTTCTGTCTCTCACCAGGATCTGGTTTCCAGTGATGCAGGTGTCCATAGTGCATGCCTGGGAGGCCAGACCTGCTATTGCAGCTGGAGGGCTGCACTGCTTGACCTCTGTAGCCCTCTATTCATCTACTGCTGGAGGTTAGCTGAACTTTTTTGCTCTGAATTATTTTTCTATCAGGTGTGTGAATACCACAGCTTTTCTCAAACTTTCCTTATACTGCAAAGCTTTATAACCCTACCAAAATGTGCCCCTCTCTGTGATTGGAGACAGCTGAGGTGCAGAATTACCTGCACCTCACCCCCTACTGATAACTGAAATCGAAAACCAACATGGCAAATCCCTATTGACTAACTGTCGTCTTAAAATATCCGTTGACCTATCCATCTATTCCAAACAGTTCCGGTGTGTGCCAGTGCAGGGGACAGGGGACTAGACTCTATGGAAATGCTGATTTCAAGACAGTTCCAAATCAAGATTGACTTCAAACACACCCAATACAATATATATTAATTTAACCCGAAACATTCAGAGATGCTGAGAAACATGCTATACTGTTAATGTGTCTAACCAGCTTATCGTAGTCCTTTCATTGAAATGTAAAACTAAAAGGGAGATAACAATGTATTGATCACAAGCACCTTGAAGACAAAGAACACAAATGGCAACCCAATACTTTGTTCAATCAACATGCCGACCTTTGAGCTTCATTATGTCCTCGCACTGCTTACAAGATCCAAACAGACTTTCAAATGTATTTTATTTTCTGAGCAGAGAGTTAACAGGAAGGTGGAAACAGTGGAAACACGGAAGGTACAGTGATCAGCATAATGTGCAAAGCTGATTAGTCAATCAACAGAAAATCATTGTGAAAGTGCCCTTGATCCCTTCTCACTGATCACTGTGTTATTGCAAATGTATAAATATCATAGTTATTTCTACCATATACAGGCACCGCAAGGCTCTGTAGTTACTAAGGTTGCAGTCGAATAGTCCAAAAATCAGCTCCTAACGTCTATCCCTTGACCTCTGTGTGAAACGTCACGGGGTTAAGGGATAGTGGATAGGAGAATTCAAAAGGATTTAGGAGAAGAGACTGCGGTACTTTAGAGAATCCGACTGCACTTTCACTATCCCACGTGTTTGTGATGCGCCAGCGGACGTCATAAATGTGCGTCTGCTGCTGTGGGGAAACTGTGGAAACTACAGTTTTCTATACAGCGGACTACAACATGGATGTTTCATAAGAACGACAGACTACTGTAAACTCATCTAGAGACTCTGCACCGTGCTCTGATGCTGTTGCTTTGCTTTATGAACGTGGACAACAGAGAAACATATTCTTCATGACCAAAGTTGGAATTGAAATAAAAAAGGAAAGTGAAACTTATACTCGTCACCCTCTCCCTCCGGTCCACATTAATACAAATGATCCCAATACGTATGATTGTATGAACTATGAAAATATCTTAAAATCAATACAAATGTATTTATTATAAACGTTAGTCCTTAACATCTATCACTGTGTACATCACCATTCAAACATCTTTTAAAAGTTGAACAAACTCCACACAGCTCAGTAAAGACTGTGAAATGTTGACTTTATTTGATCATTTCAATAAAAACTGACGTTCATATTTCTCTTTTTGATTATAATACTGATGAACGTGTAAAACAAAGCACTTGTGGCTTACCACATACGTTTTAAAATGCTTAATAAGCACCGTAACTTTCATGATATAATTTCTCGGTCATAATCGGTTGTTTCCGTGAACGGCCGAATGTTTGTGTGACGGCAAATGCTGCGGCTGCAAGGCATTGTGGGGCAGCATTTTCTCCTCTCCTTTCGGTGAGGGAGGTCCAGTGGTTCCTAAGCTAAAGGAGATTATAAAGGAAGTTTGAAACCTCCTTTCCTATCATAGAGAATTTGAACGGCACTTGTGGCTGCCACTGAGGGACTTCCGGGTCATTTCACTCCGTTAGGAAGGTTCTGAAGCTAAATGGACTATTCGACTGCAACCTAGGAGTCCAGTGTCTACTAAGATGGAGATACGTTCGCTTTGCTATATCCACCAATGATGGAAGAAAACGTAATGCAATTTAATCAACTGCACTGATTTGACAGTGATAACATCAGTGATGCAAACACACATATGGTGAAAAAAGAGAGAACTATTCGAAGCAGAAAAAAAACAGCGTAATATACCATCTGACAAAGGCCTGTGCTATAATGCTTCAATTAACTGGCTATTCTTTATAATATACTCAGATCAATAGGAGACAGAGATGTTAAGTTACAAATAAAGGGTTTTTATTATTATTTACAGCAGGTGTGGGGAACCTTTTTCTTTTCAATTTTTACAACATCCTCCGAGGGCTGTACAAATGATTGAACTCAACATCTCTAAAATCACAGCCCATTCATTTGGCCTTTCTTTCATGTTGTGCAAAGAAAAAGCAATCTCTTAATCCAGATATCGTACCATGACCATAGACTGTATATATAAATGGATGTAGGGTCCGTGACGTCACCCATAGGATTTTGCAGAGTTGCCGTGAAGCCCTTAGTAGGCGGAGTCGGCCACTAACGGCTCGACAGTGACGTCAGAGTTCAACTCCAGCCTGCTCCAAATAAGGGCAAAGAGGCGGAGCCGAGGCGGGACCTGCAGCCACCGAGCTGGAAGTTCCAGAGCTAGCTGAAGCTACCAAGCTAAGCTAACATGCTCCCCATCTGCACACTGCCGTGGCATTTTACGTTTCTAAGGTAAGCGGACATTAAACTATTCAGCAAAACTATAAATAATAATCTAAGTTATTGAGTTTTTAGCATAATACTTCAGAATCTTAAAATCCCTTAACGTTTGTATGCAATTGTGCTAAATTCAACACTGGAATCAAGCAAATATTAATATGTTTGCATGACATTAGTTATTTATATTTTGATATCACTTAACTATACGTTTAATACATTTAAGTCAAGCTAAAGTACATGTGATGGTAGCTAGTTAGCAGTGATGTGCGGTGAGGTTCATGGCTGGTGAGCAACCCAGTCTCATGGCATTTCGTGTTCACCAACACGATTTTGAATCTATTGATTCGTGTTCAGCAACACGATTTTCCCCTTTTTTTCGTGTTGCACAGCACGATTTTAAAAGCAATGTATTTCTACTGGTAATGTGTTTCGTGCCTGCAGCACGTCAATAGGCTTGTTTGAGACAAGCGAGACCTGCGCAGTTGCAATCAACGTCTTGCTAGTGCGTTGCATGATGGTTAGTCATTTTGTCCGACTTGCTCTGGAGGCTCGTCTACATGAGACGTTGAAATCTCGCGGGACAAAGACGCCCGCAGCCTTGAGAGCGAGGCGTGGCGAGGCGGTGCAGTTCCTCTCCACGGGCTGCGGAAGCGAAATGCTTGATGGGAAACGTCTCGCTGGTATCTCGAGCTGAGCGCTCATTGGTGGCTTTTACCCCGTGCTGCTGATGAAACTCTCCAATTGGCTCGGCAAAAGTTTGTTGTTGTTTTGTGTCAGTTTTACGTCGCCACATCCATTCACATTTTCATCATTGTTCAACAATGTTTATTCATCATTCAATTAATTCTATCTTTTATTCTGTAGATTGTGTAGGCTACATTACTTTTCACTTCACTGCTTGTTGCACCTGGTTAGAAGCTAAACTGCATTTTGTTGTCTCAGTACCTGTAATATGTGCAATAACAATAAAGTTGAATCTAATCTTGAGCAGGAACAAATGTATTTACTTAGTACATATCTGACATTAACGATTAAACACATTTGTGCATTCTTTATAAATGCAAACCGAGTTAAGCCGACTCCGGAGGTGGCGGTATGCACCTTAAAGTTGTTTGCAATCCGCCAAAAAACCGAGAGAAGAAGAAGACGAAGCCGACTCCGAACTGTCCGACTTCAGGCGAGCTTTTTGAGACCTCCCCCGGCTGCGATCGGCTATTCTCGTCTACTTTCGAGGCGAGCCGCAACGCGTCTCAAACAAGCCTTTTTTCTCCGGTCGGGTCGTGGAAGACCGGAAGCTGTGTGTTTCATAAAAACATGTTCTTACTCAATATCAAGCCACAATTATTGCTTTTATTTTAAATCGTATAATTTCGGACTTTTGTTGCCGTCTGTGAGGAAAATAAATGGGGCTCAGAGCCTCAGAATACTGAAATCTGTATTTTTTAAATCTTTTTTTTCCTTCTAATTTGTTATTCTTTTCAAAATAACACACTGTTATTTACTCACCAATAACACACAATTATCCTTGCTTTTATTTATTGGTTTAATTCCATAATCTCTGGCTTTTTTGGCGTCCGTCAGGAACTGAATTTCAAAATAAAAATAACCGGAAACAGACGTAGGCATTTCGAGCAATTACCCAAGATCCTCAGCTATGGTTTAAGCTCGCTGATTGGATGTTTTAGCCGCAATGCATGCTGGGATTTGGTGTTTATATTATATGAAATCCGGAAAACATTTTAAAAGTAATACTTAATTCCGAGTGCTCTTGCTTTTCTCTTTGAAAGTCATCACATAACGGCATTGTAATACACGGTTCGGCTGCATTAAATATTACAAATCTTCTGTAGTTATTTATTTATAGAGCCCTGATGAGAAGACCTTTGGAAAAACTGAAGAAATGCCGCCGAAACTGAATACTTGACGTGGATCATAAATATATCAACAATTAAATAACATCTTCAATTTCTCTTCACACAATACGTCTCCTTGCAGTATCAACACTAATTCGGCTGACTTTTACATTTGATATAATTCATAGATAGGTTATATTTACACCATAACGGTGCACAGCTGATATAAAAGGACTGTAGTTTTTAAAGATATTACTGATTTTCTTTGAATGTAAGAATGTAAATACTGAGTCTGAAATAGTATAGCAATATGCTGTAAAATTATGTGAAAGCATGAATAAAACTACACATCTTCAGATGTTGTACATACATAAGTGTCCTACACTAATAATATAATACAAAAGTTATTATGGCTGTGTGTACCTTGTGTGCACCTCCTAGTGCAGGGGTGGCCAACCAGTCAGAGGTTAAGAGCCAATTTTTTTCTATTTTACTGCAAAGAGCCACATCAAACACACAGTCACTGATACCGCTTGTTTCAGTTTTTTGTTTTCTGGAGACAAGATTTCAACCACGTCACTGATGCATTTTTGTGGCATTGGGATATATTTTTTTAAAATCCTCTGGAGCAGAGAGAGGAGCTGTGGATTATTGGTATTGATTAATGCATCAGTGTTTCTTAGGGTCAAAAACACTAAACTCACAACTTAAAATGAAAGCGTTTAGTTTATTTAATAAAAGAGCACATGTTCAATGTGAAAAGTGACAGTAGTTATAGATTATTTGCAATTTGGTGCTATGTATATATTAAAAAATAATAATAATTATATATATTTTTTAAACACCTTGAATTCCAGGGGGGGGCGCGGGGCTCCGTTGGCGGGAAGCAGCGCCCCTCCAAGACAATGGTAGGGGAAACACTGGATAGTGTTTAATCAACGATAGGTTTTCCCCCCCTCAAAGGTGATTGGTTCACTGCATCACAGGTATTATTGTGATTGGCTCTTGGGCCACATCAAAATTAGACGCGCTGTCATCCTCTCATACTGACTCCTGACACCACACATACACACGTAGGGAGAGCCGGGACGAAAGTAACACGGGACGAAAGTAACGGAGCAATTTTATCCGAGCCCAAACAACTTTGACCGGACAAATTACGTCAGAATTATCAGCATTCAATACTTAACAGACCTACTAAATATCATGTTTAACTGTCAGGAGTAGCTAGCTAGTGTTGTCACGATACCAACATTTTGTTTTCGATACCAAGTCAAGAATTGCGATTCCGATTCTTTTCTTAAAAAAAGGGAAACAGTCTTAAATGTAATTATTGTGCTTTATTTCACACCAGAACCATAACACAAACTTTTAAACAATGAGAACAATAAATAAAACAGATGACAATAATTCGTATTAAATCAAATTAATACATTTCTTACAGACGGGCCTCGTGGTGTCCGTGGCTTGCCCTCACTGTCAGAGATATAGCTAAAATACTTCCAAATTTCGCTTCTGGCGTCTTTTTTGTCAACAAGCCGAGGCGCAGCGGCAGTTGCACTCCCACTTGCAGCCATGCTTCTCGTTTTCTCACATATTCTGGCAGCTAGCGCGTGCATGAGAGAGGGGAGGGACTTAGAACGTACTTGAGAGGGGCGGGACTGCAGGCACGGCTGCAGTGCAGGGAATGGAAGCAGAGCGCTGAACACACACGGCTCTTATTAAACGGCGCTTTCTCACCGGAGTACTTTCCCCCGTCATTCTTAAAGTACCGATACTAATGAAACGGAGGAATAGTAACGTTTTTAACGGCAGGGTATCGCGGTACCTTTCAAGTATCGGTACACCGTGCAACACTAGTCAGGAGTCAGTGTCTCTCCCCCAAACTCACACATATACAATTCGATATGAACTGAAGAGCCGCATGAAACTAGGCAAAGAGCCGCATGCGGCTCGAGAGCCGCGGGTTGGCCACCCCTGTCCTAGTGGTTAAAGCACGTTATTGAATTATTGTTTTTATGTGTTATATTATTTGATTAAAAAAATATTAAGAGTACATACTTTCATAGGGGGAAAGTAGAAGGTCTGTGATAGAAATATAGAATATAAAAAATCAAGAAGATACTATAAGTATCAATATCCTCATCCTGCTTGACCTCAGCGCTGCCTTCGACACCATCAATCACTCCATCCTCCTCACCCGTCTTGAAACCACCTTCAACATCACCGGCACTGCCCTCTCTTGGTTCACTTCATACCTCTCTGACAGAAACCAGTTCATCTACATCAATAACTGCAAATCCCCCACCGCTCCTCTCCCCCAAGGTGTCCCTCAAGGTTCAGTTCTCGGCCCCCTCCTCTTCATCCTTTACCTGCTTCCCCTTGGTCACATAATCCGCCGTCATGGACTTCAATTCCACTGCTTTTCCGACGACATCCAGCTTCTCATCTCCACCAAGTCCATCTCCACTGCTACCCACTCCATCCTGACAAACTGCATCACTGAATAAAATCCTGGCTCCAACTTAACTTCCTGAAACTCAACTGCGATAAATCTGAAATAATAATCATTGGACAAAACAAGCTCACCAAACCTATCCATAACTTCACCCTCAACATAGACGGCTTCCCAGTTCAAACCTCCCCTCACATCCGGAACCTAGGCATCATATTTGACCAAACCCTCTCCTACAACAAATACATCAAACAGATCACAAAGACAGCCTTCTTCCACCTCAAAAACATCGCACGTCTACGTCCATCTCTCTCTCCCACTGCTGCCGAAACCCTCATCCACGCCTTTATCACTTCCCGTCTGGACTATTGCAACAGCCTCCTTTACGGTTCACCTGCAAAAATCCTCAAAAAACTTCAATATATCCAGAACTCCGCCGCCCGTCTACTCACCCCACACCCGAATCCGTGAACACATTACACCCATCCTCATCAAGCTCCACTGGCTCCCCATCCCCCAGAGAATTCAGTACAAGATCCTCCTGATGACATACAAAGCCCTCCTAAACCTGGCCCCATCCTACCTGACTGACCTCCTCCGCAGACACACTCCCACTCGCTCCCTCCGCTCTGCTACTGCCAACCTCCTGTCCCTCCCCACCCGGACCAACCTCAAGTCCTGGGGCGACAGAGCCTTCTCCGTTGCTGCACCCACCCTCTGGAACTCACTACCCCAATCCATCAGAGATTCTTCCTCCCTCACAGCATTCAAAACATCACTCAAAACCCACCTGTTCAACACTGCATTCAACCACTGACCACCCCCCTCCCCCCCTATTTTCTGTTTTGTTTATCTCTTTTTGTATTTCTTTATCTATTTTTTTTTGTTTTGTTTTCTCTTGTCTTTTTTTAAAAAATTAATTATCTGGCAAAGCGTCTTTGAGTTTCATGAAAAGCGCTATAACAGTCCCATGTATTATTATTATTATTATAAGTGATCTCTACAAGAAAACAGTTTAGTGCAGGATGTACAAAGATATTAATAGGAGGAGGTGCAAAATAGAAAAACGAATTAACCTTTATTTAAACATTAAATAACAGATTAAGGTCTTCTTTTAAATAAGAAAAAAACGTTGGGGGTATCTATCTACAGATAAATATTAAGCCTGACAAAGTACTTAACGTCTAATATATTGCTTCCTGCAATGTTAACTATGTTGAAGCACTTATTTTAACTGATATTATACATATGAATTATACTCTTATGTATGTAGATAGAATAATAAATGTGCAGAATATGACAGTTTAATGGTGGAGGTACACACATATTGATAGATGTCTTGTAATGCACTGTTGAGGAACCTGTGACCCAAATGTTTCATTCATTGCATAACTACACCGTAGTTGTGTATATGATATGTCAATAAACCTTTGAAAATCTTGAAATCTTGAAAGGGATGTGCAAAATAGCCATTATATACAGTCTTTAATTAAGAGAATAACGAGTAATGAATATACTTTATTACCCGTTTCCATTCATGTCAATTGCAGATACATATTTAGTCTTCTCAAGCACCAACTATCAAATATCTCTCCTGATTGTTGGCACTTGACAATCACCTTACCTGAATTTTACTCAGGTGTAACTAAAGTCTGATTTAAGGGTTATATTTCACATCATTAATCAGAATCTGCAAAGTAACTCAAATAAGTGTAGTGGAGTAAAAATACCAGGTTAACCTCTGAATTGTAGTGGAGTAGAATTACAAAGTAACAATGAGCTGTCATGTGGGTATATATTAATGCTGCGCATTATGGACACAAGCGATTTTCACCCATTTATTAATTATATGTTTTACGTTTGATAACACCAATGTGTTTAATACTGGCAACTTCTAATTGTGGGAAAAATGAAAACATTCAGTAGAGACGTCCCATAGAACATTTTGCGAAACACAATAGCCAGCATGTGTAGTTCTGGCTATTGTATCCAGTTTTGGATAGTCTGGCATGGTTTTGTTCCATTTCAAACAGCTGTTTGACGCTCGGCGTAACCTTGGCGCACTGCCACTCCAACATCCAATCCCAGAGTTTGAAGATTAATCACGGGGACACAGTCCTAAACGATAGCTGGGGATTATGGGTACTGTAGTGTCTTCGGCCATCCTAAACTCAGAAATGTTGACAATTGCAATGATGCTCGAAATGTCCCTTATAGGCCTACGTCTGTTTCCGGTTATTTTTATTTTGAAATTCAGTTCCTGACGGACGCCAAAAAAGCCCGAGATTATGGAATTAAACCAATAAATAAAAGCAAGGATAATTGTGTGTTATTGGTGAGTAAATAACAGTGTGTTATTTTGAAAAGAATAACAAATTAGAAGGAAAAAAATATTTAAAAATACAGATTTCCGTATTCTGAGGCTCTGAGCCCCATTTATTTTCCTCACAGACGGCAACAAAAGTCCGAAATTATACGATTTAAAATAAAAGCAATAATTGTGGCTTGATATTGAGTAAGAACATGTTTTTATGAACCACACAGCTTCCGGTCTTCCACGACCCAACCGGAGAAAAAGACGTGCTGCAGGCACGAAACACATTACCAGTAGAAATACATTGCTTTTAAAATCGTGCTGTGCAACACGAAAAAAAGGGGAAAATCGTGTTGGTGAACACGAATCAATAGATTAAAAATCGTTTTGTTGAACACGAAATGCCATGAGACTGGACACTGACTCTTTCAGAGTCAGATTTACAAATATTATATTTTGACCTTAATCGAAATGTTCGGTTATTTTCAAAAGCTTTTTTGCTTTTTTAGTCTGATGCTTCGATTCATTTTAAACAGACTGTTCAACAAAAGGATACCCAATATCTAAATATTGGATTGTTCTTTCTTAGTAAGATCCCATGTTCATTACAATTGTGGTCTTACCTTGACTTGAAGATGAAGTCCATGCTATCCTTCTGGACAACAATCTCCATTACATTTTTGTAAAAGTCCTCCTTATCTTCCTCTAGTTTCAAAAGTCTAGCTTGTTGTTTGCGTCTGCGTAGAATAACAGTAGCAACAAGAACCTGTGGGCTCACGTGCGCCCCCTTCAGTGCGGCAGAGGTTATGGCTGCCTCTCCTGGTGCTTTTTTCATTGCCGTTGTATGATGAGACCAGCGGGCCTAAATATCATATATACGTGAAATAAGTTATTTAGAGACTACTATGGATGGCGAGGATAAATGTAATAAAGGGATCTACAAACATTACATTGGTGACATACAGTGAGATGGTGCAGGCATGCGCTTAGGGCCCGCTTTCCAGCCAGTTTCTGTGGGGTGACGCATTCTGAGGTGAGGCAGAGCTCATCTGTGCCTCACCTCACCACACAGTAACTGGCTTGAGCGCGCTCACAAAATAAGTGCCCGCGCTACATTAGTGCCCGCGCTCCAGCCAGTTACTGTGGGCTTACGTGAGGCAGAGCTCGTCCCTGCCTCACTCCTCATCGCTCCCATGTAGTTGTAGCGGAGCTCGGCCAATTTGCTGATTTTGACAATAAAAAGCTATTGGAATCATACAGAAATCACACTTACAACACAGATCAGTGGAGACATTTTATTATTATTACTATTTAGTTTTTCTTTAGTTGTTTTTCCGTTACATTGGAGTATGACAGGTGAGGCTCTGCCTCCCGTGACTGCACGTCGCTGCTAGTTAGTGCTCTTACCTGTGAGGCCTCCTCTAAACAGCATAATAACCAGACTGTATCATTAAAACTAAGTACCAGTTCTAGATCCTTGACTTTAGACAAACAATTCAAAAGACAACATGTATTTAAAGACCAATCTTTATTTGAAGGTGCCTCTTAACCTGAGATATTAGTTATACAGTAATAGTATTGACAATCTAAAAAACTGAGCAACTCAACAGTCAACTTTATATTTCTTATTGTCTAAAGCATTTATTATTTTCATTTTCCACCTCTCATAATCAGTGTGGACGGATTGAGACAGCGTGGTGTCCAGAGAGCAGCAGAGACTTCAGGGAGAAACCTCCGTGTGATGGACGTCCTGTCTGTTGGTTTGGAGAGGACTGAGGGTCTTTCCTCAGCGAGGAGGACCAGGCCTGATGGAGGAGCCCATGCTGGGCAAAGCTGATACCAACTGCACAGGCCTAGTCTGTCACTGTATTTAACTAAATGTGTTTACTTATACATTTAATAGATTTTCACCTTCTGTCCATAATTATGTGCTTTTTATTTAAAACATTTGATTAAGTTTTGGTTCACATTTCAATAAATTGTATTTGTATTTGCTCTCCTTTTGTCCATTATTCTTACTGAAAATGTTAGATTACACATTCACATCTGACTGAAGATTGGCCCCATTTATTTGTGACGTTGCAAACTCTGTGGTACAAGGCACAGGTGATGTGAAGCTCATAAAGCGAGGCAAATAGAAATAATCAGCTGATGGAGTGTAGATGTGGAAATAGCTGCATTCGATCAGCTGACTGTTTTTACAATAAAAGTAGTTTCTTAGTGAATGTACTGGTCTTCAAATCTCATAACATCAGCTTTTAATGTTCCTCTTGGATGTTCTTCTTGACCCTCAGAGAAGGAGAAAATGTTGTGTCTTTCAGGCAAAAATGACAGGAAACATAAAACATATTATTGCAGAACAAGTGTGTTATTTATGAAAGCGGTGTGTTTGTGTGTTTAGGGGCTGTAGATATAATTATTTTGTAATTGTAATGTTTTTTTTTTATTTCAACAGTGAGCTACAAATACAATCAGATTATGAATGAACAGTATGAAGTTCATCAACATTGAAATATATGTTATTATCAAAATAATATTTAACTGTTATCAAAACGTAGTGCAACTGTAGACAGTTCTCACTATGTGTTAAATATATTTGCCTTCAATACATTACATTAGAAAGTCATTGCTTGTTAACATCTAAATGTAACTTTTTGCATGGAAAAAACCCTCAACTTCACTGATGTGTAGGTGATCTAGTATTTAGTATTGTTTAATGGAATGTATATCAGTGTATTAAAGTCAATACTTAATTCATTTAAACCAATATCTTTCTTGATTCTTTGTACAGTATGAAAAAAAAGAGTCTTTGTACCTGTGCTGAAGTTCACTGCTGTGAGGAGTCCAGTTTTGTCTCTCACTCTCTGGTCCAGCCTGTCTGCATCACCTGGACACCTTAAACAAACAGATATATATGTAAAGTACCATGTGTACAAACAATATAACTGATTATCTTCTGTTGAACATGTTGGATTGTGTATTGTCCGAGTCAGGGTCCTTTTTATTTTACTGTAACTTTGGAAGTTATGTTACCAATGCTTTATTTGATACCAATTTGGTAATGCAATTAATAAAAACAACAAGGTTTGGGTTCGTTCTTCAGATGACTGTGACATTAACGTGTAAGCTCGATAATGAACTCCAGCTCAACCAACCATATTGTAATAACTAAGTAATCATCTTGAAATATGACATTAATAATTGTAATATACACACATCTTATTGTGAGGTTGATTTCACATACACTACTTCGACATTAGCTTGTCTACATACTTGAGCATAGCCAATTTAAATTAACCTTAGCGATGCATACAGTTCCTACCTACATAAAATATCTCTAAGTTATAAGGATGTAACTTTATTTTATCAACCTTAAACAGAAGCCGTTTGTTCAACAGTATTATCCCACTTAACGCTTAACACTTGTCTATTTCGTTTTAACCTTTACACTGTATATATACAGTCTATGATTTTAACTTGGAGGCTACGATTAGCATCGTTAGCACCGATGTAGTCGGTGTACTCGCTTGCATGCTAGCCCAAGCCTTACCATTCATTACGTAGCTGATTAAAATCATTAACACATAAATAAAGCACTCGAATTTCACTTACCGCATTCATGCACCGTCTGTTTTAACCGCAGAGCGAGTCACAATAGTCCGATATATAAGCATGAAGAACAAACAACCACGGCCGGCTTCAAGTTGTGTTCGCTGGATGAGCTGAGCAGGCAGAGTCCCTGTAGCAAGCTTCACGGAGCAGCTAGCTGAGAGACAAGAAGCTAACAGCGACAGTCACTTCACAGAGCCGTCACTCAATGTGACCACGCCCTAATTTATGCACAAACTTTAAGACCTAATATAAATAAAAGGGTCGCGTTAGAAAACAATTCACTCACAGATTCATAATTATGAAGGTGGAATCTAACTATATCGATAATAAAATGTATGAAGCCAGGGGTAGAAACATGTTTTTTTCTGCTGTAAAATTGGGCATTTTAACATGGGGGTCTATGGAAATTGCTCCTTTCTGCAGCCATCACCTATCGGCCAATATATGAACTGCAGTGTGTGGCACTTCCGTATTGGCGTCCCGGCTCTACCCCACAGTTTGCCGCTTGACCATGACTCGTGCGTGCATGCATGCATGTGCAGTTGTGCACAGTTGTGGCATGACCACCACAACAGAAAGCTATGGACATAAGATGTGTGCAAATGTATTTAGTATACATGATTTAAGTGGGGGGGGGGACCTAACCTCCTCTAGGGGGGTCCGGGGGCATGCTCCCCCGAGAAGATTTTTTTTTTAAATATTGAAGTTAAAAGCATCAATCTGGTGCACTTTGAGAGCAACATGAGGAGATCTATGGATACATCTTTCAACACCCATTTGAAACAGAACTGTAAGCAGATTTTTCTTTTTGGATATTTTACAAATCACTTCCCTTTTAAACTCTATTCTTGTTATTTTTATCAACTTTTTTGTTACTGTCATATAGTATTTGTTATACCTGTTTTTCATTTAGTCTCTAATGTCTCATTAATAACTATAATGATCATATCAAGGTGTGCCTTAACCTCACTGAGCTGAGGTTATTTGAGCCTCTCAGGAGAGAGCTCTCTTCCACCTGGTTGTAGAAAAGCTCTTTAAATTCGTTAGCATAGCTAGCTAACCAGATGCTAATAACAACAGATTGCCACTGTGCCTACAACTAAAGACACAGCCACGCAAACACTGCGGCATGTGTACGGCTCCTTATGGGTACTGCAATATTTGAAGAGCTGGAGCGGCGTTCCGGTGCTCTCCGTCAGCACTCTAGTCTACACTCCTTACTATGAGGTGTGACTTGTGCCAAAGAACGAACTCACTGAGCTCACTAACGTGTCGATCGCCGTGACTATGCCGCGAGAGAAGTAACGTGACACTCTCATCGCCACTCCTCTCGTCTGAGAAGCTACGTGACGTCTGCGTCTGAAGTTACTTTACGTTGACCAAATAACCCAGTAATGTTACATCTATGCAGTTGCTGTTCAAGCGAGACTCTATTTCAATATAGTTTTGGTATTAAAATAATGTTACACCCCTTGTAGGCCCTGAACGTACCTCTCTGGGGAACCAGCACCTTACCGTGGTAGAGAGGTTTGTGTGCCCTGATGAACCTGGGGGCTGTGTTGTCTGGAACCTTGTGTTCCTGGTAGGGTCTCCCATGGCAAATTGGTCTCAGGCAAGGGGCCAGACTAAGATTGGTTCAAAAGACCTCATGAAAGACGACACAAGAAGTGAGGATACCCGGCCCGGAGGAAGCCCGGGGTCCCCTTCTGGAGCCAGGCCCAGAAGGAGGACTCGTCGGCGAGCGTCTGGTGGCCGGGCTTGCCATGGAGCCCGGCCGGGCCCAGCCCGAAAAGGCAACGTGGGCAACACCTCCGCTTCTCCGTCCCGCGGGCCCACCACCTACGGGAAACATCGATGGGGTCGGGTGCGCTGCCAGAAGGGTGGCAGTGAAAGCAGAGGGTCTCGACGGACCAGACCCGGGCGACAGAAGCTGGCTTTGGGGACGTGGAACGTCACCTCTCTGGGGGGGAAGGAGCCGGAGCTTGTGCGGGAGGTGGAGCGTTACCAGTTGGATCTGGTTGGGCTCACCTCTACGCACAGCGTCGGCTCTGGAACCTTACTTCTGGATAGGGGTTGGACTCTATTCTTCTCCGGAGTTGCTCAAGGTGTGAGGCGCCGGGCGGGTGTGGGGATACTCACAAGTCCCCGGTTAGGTGCTTCGTTGTTGGAGTTTACCCCAGTGGACGAGAGGGCCGCCTCCCTACGCCTGCGGGTTATGGGGGGGAAAACTCTGACTGTTGTGTGTGCTTATGCACCCAACAGCAGTTCAGAGTATACGGCCTTCTTGGAGACCCTGGAAAGAGTCCTGTATGGGGCTCCTGAAGGGGACTCTTTAATCTTGCTGGGTTACTTCAATGCACATGTGGGCAATGATGGAGACACTTGGAGGGGCGTGATTGGGAGGAACGGCCCCCCTGATCTGAACCGGAGTGGTGCTTTGTTACTGGACTTCTGTGCTAGTCATGGATTGGCCATAACAAACACCATGTTCGAACATAAGGATGCTCATAAGTGTACGTGGTACCAGAGCACCCTAGGCAGAAGGTCCATGATCAATTTCGTTATCGTATCATCGGACCTGAGGCCGTATGTTTTGGACACTCGGGTAAAGAGAGGGGCGGAGTTGTCAACTGATCACCATCTGGTGGTGAGTTGGGTCGAGTGGCGGGGGAAGCCTCTGGATAGACCTGGTAAGCCCAAACGTGTAGTTCGGGTGAACTGGGAACGTCTGGAGGAGGCCCAAGTTCAGGAGGCCTTCAACTCACACCTCCGGCGGAGCTTTTCGGGCATTCCTGTGGAGGTTGGGGACATTGAACCAGAGTGCTCGGTGTTCAAAGCCTCTATTGCCGAAGCCGCGGCGGGGAGCTGTGGTCTCAAGGTCCTAGGTGCCTCAAGGGGCGGTAACCCTCGAACCTCCTGGTGGACACCGGTGGTCAGGGAAGCCGTCCGACTGAAGAAGGAGGCCTTCAGGGATTTGTTATCCCGGGGGACTCCCGAGGCAGTTGCAAGGTACCGACAGGCCCGAAGGGCAGCAGCCTCATCCGTGGCCGAGGCAAAGCAGCGGGTGTGGGAGAAGTTCGGAGAAGACATGGAGAAGGACTTTCGGGGCGGCACCAAAGTTGTTCTGGAAAACTGTCCGACACCTCAGGAGGGGGAAGCAGGGAACCATCCAAGCTGTGTACAGTAAGGATGGGACGTTGTTGACCTCAACTGATGGAGTGTTAGGGCGTTGGAAGGAACACTTTGAGGAACTCCTGAACCCGACAACTCCGCCCTCTATGTTAGAGGCAGAGCTGGAGTATGACGGGGGATCAACACCAATCTCCCGGGGGGAGGTCACTGAGGTCGTCAAACAACTCCACAGTGGCAAAGCCCCGGGGGTGGATGAGATCCGCCCGGAAATGCTGAAGGCTCTGGGTGTTGAGGGACTGTCATGGTTGACACGTCTCATCAACGTTGCGTGGAAGTCGGAAACAGTACCGAAGGAGTGGCAGACCGGGGTGGTGGTTCCCCTTTTTAAAAAGGGGGATCAGAGGGTGTGTGCCAATTACAGAGGCATCACACTACTCAGCCTCCCCGGGAAAGTTTACTCTAAGGTAATCGAAAGGAGGGTCAGGCCGATTGTCGAACCTCAGATTGAGGAGGAACAATGCGGATTCCGTCCTGGTCGTGGAACGACGGATCAGCTTTTTACTCTCGCAAGGATCCTGGAGGGGGCCTGGGAGTACGGTTATCCGGTCTACATGTGTTTTGTAGACTTGGAGAAGGCGTATGACCGAGTTCCCAGGGAGTTACTGTGGGAGGTGCTGCGGGAGTATGGGGTGAGGGGGTCTCTACTCAGGGCCATCCAATCTCTGTACTCCCAAAGCGAGAGCTGTGTCCGGGTCCTCGGCAGTAAGTCGGACACATTTCCGGTGAGGGTTGGCCTCCGCCAGGGCTGCGCTTTGTCACCAATCCTGTTTGTAATATACATGGATCGGATTTTGAGGCGTAGTCGTGGGGGAGGGGGTCTGCAGTTCGGTGGACTAAGGATTGCACCACTGCTTTTTGCAGATGATGTGGTTCTAATGGCTTCATCGGTCTGCGACCTTCAGCACTCACTGGATCGGTTCGCAACCGAGTGTGAAGCGGCTGGGATGAGGATCAGCACCTCCAAATCTGAGGCCATGGTTCTCAGCAGGAAACCGATGGACTGTCCACTTCAAGTAGGGAATGAGTCCTTACCCCAAGTGAAGGAGTTCAAGTATCTCGGGGTCTTGTTCTCGAGTGAGGGAACAATGGAGCGTGAGATGGGCCGGAGAATCGGAGCAGCGGGAGCGGTACTGCAGTCGCTTTACCGCACCGTTGTGACGAAAAGGGAGCTGAGCCAGAAGGCAAAGCTCTCTGTCTACCGGGCCATTTTCGTTCCTACCCTCACCTATGGTCATGAAGGATGGGTCATGACCGAAAGAACGAGATCGCGGATACAAGCGGCCGAGATGGGTTTTCTCCGCAGGGTGGCTGGTGTCTCCCTTAGGGATAAGGTGAGAAGTTCGGTCATCAGGGAGGGACTCGGAGTTGAGCCGCTCCTCCTTCGCGTCGAAAGGAGCCAGTTGAGGTGGTTCGGGCACCTAGTTAGGATGCCACCTGGGCGCCTCCCTAGGGAGGTGTTCCAGGCACGTCCAGCTGGGAAGAGACCAAGGGGTAGACCTAGGACCAGGTGGAGGGATTATATATCTTCGCTGGCCTGGGAGCGCCTTGGGATCCCCCAGTCAGAGCTGGTTGATGTCGCCAGGGAAAAGAAAGTTTGGGGCTCTCTGCTGGAACTGCTACCCCCGCGACCCGACCACGGATAAGCGGGAGAAGATGGATGGATGGATGGATGGATGGATTTAAGTGGGGGGGGGGGGACCTAACCTCCTCTAGGAGGGTCCGGGGGCATGCTCCCCCGGGAAGATTTTTTTTTTAAATATTGAAGTTAAAAGCATCAATCTGGTGCACTTTGAGAGCAACATGAGGAGATCATGGATACATCTTTCAACACCCATTTGAAACAGAACTGTAAGCAGATTTTTCTTTTTGGATATTTTACAAATCACTTCCCTTTTAAACTCTATTCTTGTTATTTTTATCAACTTTTTGTTACTGTCATATAGTATTTGTTATACCTGTTTTCATTTAGTCTCTAATGTCTCATTAATAACTATAATGATCATATCAAGGTGTGCCTTAACCTCACTGAGCTGAGGTTATTTGAGCCTCTCAGGAGAGAGCTCTCTTCCACCTGGTTGTAGAAAAGCTCTTTAAATTCGTTAGCATAGCTAGCTAACCAGATGCTAATAACAACAGATCGCCACTGTGCCTACAACTAAAGACACAGCCACGCAAACACTGCGGCATGTGTACGGCTCCTTATGGGTACTGCAATATTTGAAGAGCTGGAGCGGCGTTCCGGTGCTCTCCGTCAGCACTCTAGTCTACACTCCTTACTATGAGGTGTGACTTGTGCCAAAGAACGAACTCACTGAGCTCACTAACGTGTCGATCGCCGTGACTATGCCGCGAGAGAAGTAACGTGACACTCTCATCGCCACTCCTCTCGTCTGAGAAGCTACGTGACCTCTGCGTCTGAAGTTACTTTACGTTGACCAAATAACCCAGTAATGTTACATCTATGCAGTTGCTGTTCAAGCGAGACTCTATTTCAATATAGTTTTGGTATTAAAATAATGTTACACCCCTTGTAGGCCCTGAACGTAAAAACAACCACAGACAAGAATATATATTTAAGTATTGTTTTATGTTTAGTTGACAAAATAGTCACTGTGCTACCAGGGGCGGACTGGGACTACAATTCAGCCCTGGAAACTGACCCAGTCCGGCCACATGAAATGTCAAATGTTAGAAATCCGCTGTTTATTATTTAAAGTTTTACGTCCGATTCGCTCCTTTGTTCCTCTCTGTACACAGCTCCAGTTTGGGCATTGGCCTGTCATCAGATTTCATTTTTAGTTGCTGCTGTAGCGGAAGTTTAGTACAATTATTTTTGATGAAATACTCCAAATCTCCACCCTCCACAATTGCACTTGCTTCAGTTGCTTGCTACTTTTTAAGGGCGGTGATACAGTACGAACTGAAGTTGATGCGATTTGATTGGATAGAGAGGCGAAGTCCCTCCCCTTCCGAAAGCCTCCATGGGACCCCGGAAGCGGAAAATTA
Source organism: Gymnodraco acuticeps (assembly GCF_902827175.1). Lineage (NCBI taxonomy): Eukaryota > Metazoa > Chordata > Actinopteri > Perciformes > Bathydraconidae > Gymnodraco > Gymnodraco acuticeps. Next base: position 1,641,263 of record NW_022992284.1, read on the forward strand.
TACATTGAAGTCAATGGAGAGAGAAAGGTTATCTTTTGATCCCGTTTGAATTGTGCCACGAATGACACATATGATGTTTGTCAATTTAAAAGAACATTTTGCAAGTCAAAAAAATAAAAATGTGTCGTAAAACTGTGAAGTTACACATTTTTTCGTGTGAAACCGCTCAGTGAACTACAGGTCTCTCGTCTCGCACAATATGCGTCACCAACATAAAGATGGCCGTCACGTTAGAACATTTCACCACATTCTTTCAGAATGAGAATAAAAGTATTTTACGAGGTGAAAATCACTACAAGTCTGGGCACGTTGAGAGCTGTACCTATATGAAAGGGGAGTTAGTCGGTTCTGTAAGAGCCAGCATGCGGGACCGGCTTTACAAGGTTTCGGTGAGTAATATGAGTGCAATGTGTAACGTTAATGTCAGCTAGCTAACATTAGCTAACAAGGTACACTAACGTGTTTTGTTTTAGCAACTAGTTTTCTCCTTAAGAACTTCGTGGTCTCTGTGTATGCTGTGGATAACATTAGTGTTCACAAGAACAAGGTACACTCCCGTGTTTTGTTTTAGTTGCTCTTCAGATTGAAGCGACCAGTTTTATATCGACTATACTGTATGTGTGATCTCCTTTTTCTCGTTGTGTCATTTGAGTTTATTTGCTGTGTGTCGATTCAAGGATTTTGGTTATCTAGTCACAGCTGTGTGTGACTCCCTCTGGTACACCGGTATGTTTTTTCCTAATGTAGAGAGCATCGATTAATTAATAAACTACACACTGAGTCTAGATCCTGACCAAATCCTTTTTTATTGTTGATCAAATGTTTTTCAAAAATGTATTCATACACATTTAGAAAAATACAATGTACAATCACAACCAATACAACACAAATTACAAAAAATACAGAAAAAACAAACAATAACAACAGACAAGAGGACAAAACTATGGAAAAATAAACCCTCCCACCCCCAGATCCGGACCATCCTTGTATTATTGCTCATTCAATCTATTATAGCATGCTAACAAATGGTACTTACTTTATTTGTACAGATCTGCATGGGAGACGATGGCGCGATGCAGAGCGCTGTCTGTGATTGTGCACAGGAGATGTACAAATGCAGCCACGCTGCAGCATTGGCAATATTTGCCATGTGGCAGATCAGCTCCACAGATGTTGAGTGCCAGTGGAGGAAGCCTGGCACTTCCAAAGTAGTCCAGCCGGTGTCTCAACTTTACCAACAGCGAGAGGAGACATACAACCCACTGGCCAGAGACATCGCCAACTGTCAACTGGGGGGTTGTAAACGAGGCCGAAGGGGTGAAGGCTTTTGTGGAGGCCTATCAAGTGACAGTGTTCGAATCGAGTCTGGTCTCTTTGTGAGTGAGTCGGGTGTTCTGGGAGCATCACCCGATGGACTTGTGCAGCCATCTGCCCTGCTGGAGGTGAAGTGTCCACACAGCCAGAGGAACATGACCATCACGGAGGCAGTCCAGTTACCATCCTTCTGTCTCCGTGAGGAGGGTGGGTTATATATTCTCAAGGAGAATCACCCATATTGGCATCAGGTCCAAGGGCAGCTGCACATCACAGACCGGAGTCTCTGCTACTTTGTTGTGTGGACCACGAAGGAGGCGATCATCATCCCCATCCCCAAAGACCCTGCATGGCATGGAAATCTCCTCCTCCTGGAACAATTCTACACCCAGCATATGCTCCCTGTGTTGGCCAGTAGAGAGGAGGACATTTCAATAAACATACTCTTAACACCCCTCGGACTCTGCGGTGTGTTCGTATGTGTGATGGGGTGTTATGCAGAGGGGAGGAAAACAGGACACAGCAGATTGGGATTGTGGTGGAGATGCTGAGCAGTTATTTAATTGTTGCATGTAATTATTATTATACTGCGTGCTTCTTAGTTATTCCATCTTTTGCTGTAACATGGATCTGTATGTAACTCTATATTTACTTGTTATCTACCACACTTCCTTCTACATCATACACCATCATTATACATGATGGTGTATATAGGATATATATATATTTGTATACATATCTGTAAATTGTATAATTTTATTTAAACGTCTTTTTGATCTCTCAAACTGAGTAAGATTGACAATAAAGTTGACTTTGAAAAATATATATATTCTTTATGAAAATAGTTGACTGTTGTCAAATGAATCCAAATGAAACGTTGGACTGAACTACAACTACGCCTTTAAATCTCTACGGACTGTTTTTCAGTGGGATGGCAAGTTCATATCTTTAAACATTTATTAGTTTTTTTCTCAGAACAGATTTGATTTTCTGAAGTTAATTTAACTTTGCCGACCATGTAAGGTCATCATTAAAAGGTACAATCAATTTGTTTAGGGTTGACTAAAATAATGAAAAACATTCATTTGGATAATTTACTGACAGAATAAGAAACTCAATGATGCTCTACTCACCTGTTCCCTTTTTATAAAGTGAAACAGTTGAAACGATAGATTTTAGTAAACTTAAAAACAACCTTCTCCAAAAGCTATCAAGGAATATACCGAATACTTGTTTTAGAACTTTATTACATATTTTTATATAAATAGTTTGAATGATCCATAATTGACAGAAGCTTGTGTTTACTGTTACTCATATATTAATGTCTTTGTAACTTCAGTAAACCACTACCTCACTAATTTATTTCATTCATCACGGTTCAGTAAACTAAGTGATACATGAACCAGTTTAATCATTATAATAACGTAGGATTGCAACTCTTTGAAAATGTATGTGGCTCTTAAAAGAGCTGTTGTGTTTGGGTGTGCTGGTCTCAGGTCAGTCTAAGCCCTCTCTCCGCGGATGCGGCGGGCCAGCTGGATGTCCTTGGGCATGATGGGGACCCTCTTTGCTTGGTTCATCTTACTGGGGGGCAGCTACATGGATGTCGGTGCAGTCCACAATCATTGCGCAGTTGAAGGCAGAATGAATTTATTATTGACTCCGAATGAAGCACAACTTCATGTCATACAATACAATGACTTTATTTGTAATTGTGTAAAAAAATATGAGCATTGATTAGCAAGCAGGACCTGCAGGAACAGAGAATGGTGATGGAGCTGGGAAGAGAGAAGAATAAAGAAAACAGATCAACTTTATTATCGGATATTAAAAATTCAATTTCAAAACAAGTTGCCGCTCCTACAGTTTTCTAGTATGTAAAGATGATTTCACATGACCTATGCAAAATATCACACTCAATACATGTGTGTCTCTGGGGGGTGCATTGTGCCTTTGATGTATATAAATAATATACCATAACCAAATACTATTACGTACAGTGGAAATCAGGTTGCCAGAGCAGGTCAGTGTGCATGTTCCTCAACGTCTCAGCAGTTACAGGTGAGGTAAACAAAATAAAAGAGAAAAAGGTCAGTAACAACACTTTAAAGTAACAACACTTTGAATAATTATCTCTTCTAACAATTGTTTCTCAATAAGCACACAACGACTGTCTTTCCAACAAACAGATTGTCATCACAATGAAACACGTCCAGAAGAATGTCATGCAAAGCTCCATGCCTGCCTTCGACTCTCCCTGAACTGCTTCCTTAGCACCCGGTGGAGGGCGCAGTAGGCTACTCTTCAAAAGTTTCACGAAATACTTACCATCATGTTTGGTTACTGTTTAACATTTTGGTTTACTTCATGTAATAAAATAATAACTTCATGGTAAGGCTACTAAAAATGACACGGCTAAGTAATGTAATGCTAACTAACGTGCTCGCTACTCGTCGCTACTAGCTAGGTAGCTAACTTGACTATGTTCCATGCACAACATGTATATTACCTATGATATTACCTGATATGTCTGATCCAGCGACTCCTGGTCCTTTCATCAGACGGGAATCGATAGAAGGAGCAAGTGGTATGATCACTTTTATGACTACAACCTGGTACAAAGCACACAGGCATCTTGTAAAAGTGAATTTATTTTTAGCGATCTATAATTTATTGGAGGGAATAAATCAGTTATGAGATCTTCTTCTTCTTCGCTTTAATTACGAGTCTTATTATAAATCACCGAGCATGCCTGTGACATCACTTACGCGACCCAGAATGGGATTTGGGATTTGTAGTCTTTGTAGTAGCGTATTTTTCATAGTCTTATATTTCAGCAGTTTTACGACAAAATGTGACTTTTTTGACATGGAAATGATTGTTTAAGATTGACAAACATCATATGTGTAGTTCGTGGCACAATTCAAACGGGATCAAAAGATACGTGTTCTCTCTCCATTGAATTCAATGTAAATTTTTCGCTTCCGGGGTCCCATGGTCCGGAAGTAGATGGGCGTGACTTCGCCTCTCCATTGTGAGGCATGACGTGAGCCTCATCTGATTGGTCAATCCCTCAATTTTTTTCACCAAGGGAAGCCCATTTCGGCTGGCCTCCTCTGGCAACAGAGAGTGCAATATACTGTTTCACCATAACATCTAGAGGGGCGCTGTTTCACTCTTTGTAAAATACTCAATGAGAATGGGGGAGAGACGGGCCGGCAGCATAATTACCGAAACTAAACTAAGTGTTTTTATTTATTTATTAATATTATAACTACAATCCAAAAAACAGGGGAAGCCTGGCTTCCCTTGGCCTCCAGGAGAAAACGCCACTGAGTTCAGGGGATAATTCTCACCCACCTCTTGCTCTTGCCCTGCACGTGTGCCAGTTGAGCTGGTTCATCCACCAGCTCAACTCTGTCCCTCATCATGAACGCAGGAGGCTGGCTGTATATCTGAACTCGCACCCTCATCATTCTCTTCATCATCTTGCATTTGTTCTAAGCTGCTGCTGATAGTGCTTGTAGCTGCCAAAAAGGTCTGTCAATTTGCGACATTGATATGCTTCACCTGCGAGTGACTTCACCTTTTTTCTCTTGCCTTCTCGGCCCCACCTTTTTCTTTTCGTTTTCTTTGATTTGTATCCATGTTTTTTCATTCTCCCTGTCTGCCGCGGCGTCTAATCCCTTCTCTTCGGCCCATTCCCAAACCGCCGCCTACACCCTACCCCTCCGTTTGCGCGTTCACGTGGAGGGTCCGCCATATTGAGGGCTGTTCCAAAGCAACGAGTGTGGAGGGGGAGTGGGCTATCAAGCCCTCAAACAGCGAGTCTGCAGTGGTGCTGACTGGAGACCGGTCTCTACCTGACCGGAGTCACGCTGTGTGTGTCCGTCAGGAAACACGCTGTTTACAAGTAGTTCCAGCAAACATCCACTGATAAACTGCGATGTTAACAACCTCATGATAACCTCATATGTTTTTAACTTAGGATCAAACCTGTGTTTAGTCTAGAAAAAGGTAAATGTGTGCATTTTATTATAAAGTTGTGTATATTTACAGACCGTTGCAAAAACTAAGAAGCTTATAAACATCAGGTTTAAAACTAAAAGAGCTTTGAAACACAATGAAAGATGTTTGGAGTTTTATTTGAGTTATTCATTTAAACTTTTTGTCAAAGAGATGCTGATTTGAAACCGTTGTTACATACAGTTACGGCATTTCCTGTTTCTGCCGAAGAGAGGGGAGGCCGTCCCAAAGCTTGCTGCTGTATTTACTCCCTCCGTCTGACAGGAGGGAGCCTCCTTGAGCTGCGAGTGTGGCTACAGACGGAGTTCACTCCATCACGGAGGGGTAGTGTCGAGGGAGTGGTTTGGGATTGGGCCTTATGGCGCGTTTCCACTGCAGGCCTCGCTCGGCCTCGCTCGGTTTGGTTAGGCCTTATTAGGCCCGGCTCACTTTAATGCTGCGCTTCCATTACAGTTTAGGAACTGGGGCAGTTACTATAGTAACGCAGTGTAGGCGGAGCCGTGACGTCATCTTCAATGAGAGCCCCAGAAAAACAACACAGCCGTTAGCTCTTAGCACTCGGAGCTCACAGCTCCTCATATCTGTTCAGAAACTTGACAAAAGTTAAACAAGTACAAACCACAGACTGCCTGTGTCATGGCGAATACAGTCGCTGGTTTATTTATGTCTGTATAGGCCGTTGTTGTGAGTGTGGACGGTCGGAGCATATATAACGTTAGCTTAGCCAAGCTACATTTAGAAAACACGCATTTTAAAAGGGTTTTTCGCCTGCCGTCTGTCTGCAGACTTGTCAAAGCAGTAATTCATGGTTTTTACTAACCGGTATCAGTATGTTGTTACTTCGGCATCATTTTGAAACGTGTATTACAATTAATTCACGGTCAAATATGTTCATCTTGTTGTAGTTGTAGCCCCCTTGCCAGCGATTCTCTCTCTAGCTTAGCATACTCAGCCCGACTCAGCCTGGTTGTTCCTGGCCTTAGAACCACGATTTAGTCGGGCCAGAAAAAAGGTGAAAAAGTAGCCCCGGGCCAAAACTAGGCCAAGTGGAAACGCAACCAAAAACGGGCCCCGCACGGCTCGGCACGCTTAAAGCGAGCTACCCGCTGCAGTGGAAACGCGCCATTAGTGTGGCCGGTCTTTTTTCTTCTTCGTGTGTTATTATTTGACAGATAAGAACCACACAACTGCATTAGCGGCCGCTGTCGCCCTCTGTCGGCCGTCAGCGCAACTTAATAGATGACGTTAAACAATTTTTCTTTAAAGGGCCGGCCGGCCGTCAACGGCTCTTCACGACCGGCCGTTCTGTGGTTCTCCAGATTCTACAGATGGCCAGTCCGCCCCTGTGTGCTACATTTTGCTGCACTCGAGCATACGTCTAAAGACAAGAGTTGTGTCCGCCTTTGGCCACAAGGGGGAGTATTGTATATTTATATTTTGTATAGATGTTGCAACTATACAGAGCTTTGGCAATACTATATGTAACTGAGGTCATGCTAATTGAATTGAGTATACCTTTAAGTGAGCTGTCAGGAGGAAACAAAGGTTCACCAACACATTACTCTATTGCTGAGAAAGGCTGTACAAAGACGTGACACGATGTGCTGCAATGTCTGTGTATTTTTGAAGAATGCAAAGTAAAGGAAGAAAGTAATAACTCGCACTGAGTCTTGATTGTTTCATTTGAGAAACACTATCCAATGATATATTATTTCTGTATTACACACACACCATTACTGAATTACCTACAAGGACGGACAACACAAGGACACCACACATGATTCTTTTCCAATTACAGTATATTTATTTAAGTAACTAAATTGTGATATCAGTTTAATCAGTAATGTGTGTAGTGTATGGGTGTTATGTGTCAGTATATCAAGCAAAGAGAGATAGAGAACATCTTGCATTTCATGCAATAAAAATAACTTTATATATTATAACAGATAATAACAAAAGGTAAAAAAAACTATTTACAACATTCGAAATAGGAACCAAAAGCCAACAGGCTCAGTGACCAAAAACCGGCAAAACATGCCACAATCTTAATAAATATTGCCTGATTTGCAAGTGTATGAAATATACAGAAATGCAAAGAAAGGGGAAGCGTTAAACTCTAAACAGCAAATGCTACACAATCCCAAAAATCTGACATGCATATTTACAAGAGATTTACTGGTGAACAGGAATATTAAAATAAAAGGCGATGTACTTTCCAAAAGCATGGACTCTTGCAAAAATAGTCAAGCTTAAACATGTCCAGGTTCTGCTTGACTCATGTTACAAATTGCTGTACGAGGAAATGAGCAGAGCCCCGATAGTCTTTAGAAACCCACAACAAAGAGTTTTCCCTCTGAGGCTGAAACGGTGATTCTCACGAACTTGGTGTAACATGAGCCAAAACAGTTCGATGCAGATTTTGAAAATTATTTTTCTCATTAGTATCAACCAGGTTCTAAATGAACTAGCCCTAGTAAAAGAAAAGTTCTGTATATGTTTTAAAACACATTTTTAGAGAGTTTTAACGAGTCATTGACCAAATAAATTCATTACCGTAACACATTTTCAATTGATGATAACTAAATATTTGAGTAAATGTTTGGCATTTTATTTTTTAACTTATGCTGCTGTCAATAGTCACAAGTAGTCACATAGTGTAATAATTCAGGTAAATATATAATAATATAATACTTTTAGTTATTAACTTCATTACCGTAACACAATTTTATGTTCCACACATTGACTTTTACTGTGGTGTAAATTGTACAATTGATTGAAAAAAGACAATTTTAAAATATGAACAGACATACCAAACATTTCCTGTACAAAATGAAAATGTGAAGGTTTTCCATATTCCTATCAAAATATTAACTTATTAAGGAAGTGTTATGGTAATGAACAGAGCATGTCGGTAATGAAAAGCTTTTGTTATGGTAATGACCTTACATGGAGAAGAGATATACTATTGCTTTATAAATACTATCGCTTTACGTATATATGCACACACACACAATTTTGAATTGCACCGTTACTTTTATATACTGTCTCTTTACACACACAATAGACAATAGTAACGTAACGTTTGTTACATGATACATAATGTACCTGTATAAAATCACCGCTGCCGGCAGGGACACCGCTCCTTGCATGGTCCTTGGAAAATGCAGCAGTGTTTTTCCACTCTAAACTTTTCCAGGGCTCTGTAGAAGTCAAACTGTTCAATGGGTGGTCCTTCAATGCAGATTCAGTCGAGATTTTCTGCTTTTATTCTTGCCCTGCCCTTGGTCTTTATGCGATTTTGAATGCTGAATCCACGTCCGCACGGCACCGTGCTCATTGGAATAACCGAGATTGCAGTCAGGAGCTTTGTGGTTTCAGAAAGGAAGCCAGCATGTTGTGTAGCCATGATCTTCACCAACTCCTGGAAGGAATTTTTGCTGTAGTTTGCATGGACCAGCTCCTTAAAAGGTGACCACTCTGCGCTGCAGGTGTCCGTGTCAACGATAGGTTCCCGTCCCGCTGGGCAGAAGTGATCCAGGATGGTCTGCAGCTCATCGCGTCCAAATCGCGCACGTTCAGTGTTGTTCCGTGGCAGACACCATGGGTCAAATATGCGAAAAGCGGAAAAGAGGCCGATGTCGGGGAAACGATCTTCAATATTCTGGATGAGGGTGTCGAGGAAGCGCTGCCTTACACCATCCACGTCCTGCCGCATCGCCCTGGTGGCCTTTATCTTTTCTCCCTTAAAATACATCTCGCCGTTTTTCTCCGCAATGTTGGCCAGGAATTCTTGGAATTTTGGGTCGCCTTCATCTCCAATCTGCATGGCTCACAGCGCATTGATCGTTGAGGTTACAGCAGGCTGAACGTCATCAGTGTCCAGGATGACGTGCATTTCTTTAAGCCGTGCTTGCCGAGAGCTGCTGTTGGAGAAGTATCCATAGATGCCCACTGTCCTCTGGTAGCGCTGGAGGGATGGTATCGGCACAGCAGCCTGCTGAGCACACAAGTTTAGCTTATGTGCAGCGCAGTGTGTGCTGGGTTTTCCCTTTTAAAACGCGCCACGAACCCATTTTCTCTTCCAGTCATAACCGCTGCCCCATCTGTACGGACGCCAGATACGTCGTTCAGGTCGATGTTGTAATTTTGCAACTGCTCCTTAATGGTTTGCGTTACGGTAGCAGCGTCGCATGCAGTATCTTTGTGTTGCAATAGTAGTGGGTTTCTAAGTCACCGTCATTTATTAGGTTAACATATGTGCAAAGAAGCTTTTCCACCTAAATGTCCGTGGACTCGTCAGTCATGAGCCCCTTGAATGTTGAGTTATTTAACTTTGCAATTAAATCCTCCTTCAGCACATTACAGCGCACTGCATGTCCTGCACTATGTCGTTGGGAGGGCGTTCTCTGAAACGCGCAGTTCTGCCAAGGTTTCACATCCCTGCAGAATGCACAGTTCATTCAAGCTTTTGTTTTTGTGTGTCAGCAACAGTTCTTTTGCAAGGTAATACACGTTCCTCTTGGCCGCAATTACCGCCTTTGATCTGGCACAGACCATTCGATTAACGGCAACTTGAACGTTGTTTCTTCGTAAATGCTGTGCATCTAGCACTGCTTTGTGATCCACCCCCTTTATGTGCATCTCTATAGTCTTCACCCTGAAGTTGGACGTCCCCGTGGTGAACACGTTGTGCTTTTTTCCCCCTTACACAATAGGCGCATTCACACCGCAGTACTTTTCCCACAAAGGTTCATGAAAACTTAGTTCATGAGAACTCTTTTGTCGCGTTCACACCAAAAAGAGCCGGTACTAAAATTAGTTCATGAGAACCTTTTTACCTCCACGAAAGTCCCTGCTAGAGAGCAGGGACTTTCGTGGGGGTAAAAAGGTTCCTATGTCTGATTAGCTGGGCAGATTGCAAACCACGCCCCGTAAAACTCCCAAAAACTTTTGTGAAGCCGCCATTTTATTATCCTCGCATTAGCATTAGCCCAGCGCAGAAACGCAGAGAGACTAACTTATGGCAACACAAAATAAAACATGGGAGCGGTGGAGATGAGGAGGTGTCGGCGTTCTGGCGATTTACTCGGAAGGCTTCAATAGAAGCTGCTGGGAGTCCCAGCAGCTTCTACTGAAGCCAGTCCCCAACTCCGGGGACTTCCGGCCGGGGACTTTGGCCGGCAGTATACACCGTGAAGTGGTTTGCGGCCTGCCAGTAAACCCAAAGCAGAAGAAGAAGAAGAAGTGACGTCAGCGGCTTCATTTGCCTAATCCACCCCCAGGGATTTATTCTGGTGTGAACGCGATCTGTACTTAGGTCATGAGAACTAAAGAGTTCTCATGAACTAAGTTCTGATGAACCTTTGTTGGAAAAGTACTGCGGTGTGAATGTGCCTATAGTGTGCAATACATTTTATGACTTTGTTTGTTATAGCACAACCACGGGAACTTCATTTTCCAGGTTCCGACAAACTTCCTTTTGTTGTGGCTGACCGTTTTCTCTTCGTGGCTTATGGGTGTAGAAGTGACATTGTCAGATGGCGTAGGCTCTGGATGGGGTGGGAGGCTAGATGACGACAACTCCGGCCCCGGGGCACCGGCACGGGCGGGGGATGCTGGCAACTCAGGCTCGGGCTGAGAGCCAACGGCAAGGCTCGCTGGCAGTACACTTTTTTCCGTCACAGGAACCGACTTTGCTGACGGCGAAAAAAATCCCACCAGCCTCCTTTGCCCCTCCAACAGAGGGATGCCATTTTCCTTTTTGTCATTTAAACCAGGGGTTCCCAAAGTGTGGGAAGGTGAGCCTCCCCTCAGAGAACATAATCACGCCCCCCCTCCCAATTATTATTGCTATTATTGTTGTTGTTGCTATAATGCAGGGGCGTCGCCTGGACCTGGAAACATTCGGGGCTTAGCCCACAGTGGCGGCGCTACAGTCAAATGTTCTACTGCAAGACTCCCCACACGCACATACACAATTGCGCCATCTGGTGTCACAACGTGTGCCTGCATTAGCTTTGTTACGGCAATGGATTGTGGGAGATTCTCATAACACATTAGGATCTCTTGAGGGTAAGGTGCCTGTATTATCTCGGGGGACAAAATGTATGTTTTTATTTTATAAGGACAATAACGTACTGTTGTGTTTGTTTAGTTTAATATTAATTGTTTAATGCTCACAGTCACAGCAACATGTTTTTAGTGTGATTGGCTATTTATTTTATATGATTTATCAACGTGATCATCAATAGCTAATCTGAGCACCAGAACCCAGCTCACGAGTCCTTTTATGCTGTCCATTGAAATGCAGGTATGTGAGTTTTGTACACCAGTTTATTTATGTTTAATGTTTCACATTGCTCCACATGATGCCTCGACTACAAAGTCTTCCATGTTTCTACGCTTCTTCCTCTGTGTCACAGTTTCGGGAATATCAAGATCATTGCACAGGGCCTTGGTCTTGTCATAGACCTCATGTGCTTTCTCGTTACTTCGGTAACTTTTCAGTGTGTTCTCAACTGCTGTTTTGTAATCTACTGCCTGCACCAAGTCAATTGTTTCTTTCTGCAGGTATTCAAGCAGGCCCTGAGTGGTTGAGAGCAGTGTCTGGAACATGACAGCATGTAGATGGTACTGAATTTTCAAAGCTTGCTTTCCAGTCCCTTTGTTAGAGGGGCTGAAAGGCTCCCTAAAGTCAAAGCAGGAGGTTTTTGACATGCCCAGCAAACAAGTTGTTTGTCCCCTACCTCTAGCTGTTTCTGAAATGTTTGCAATCTCTGATGGTGGACAAGAGATGTGGAGAAGAAAGAGTAGAGACACTCCAGGAGATCAACGCAGGTATGTGAGTTTTCTACACCAGTTTGTATAAGTTTAATGTTTCACATTGCTTATGAAAAATATACTACCACTATATGATCACTGATGTTTTGTTGTTGACTGGACACTTATTTTGTAAAAGAGATAACATGTGAGGATTTCTTAAGCAATGCAGCTCACGTGTCCTTTTTATATGCTGTCCATTGAAATGCAGGAAAGTAATCAGCTCTGAGTGATCTGTTGCCGAGGGGACACTACACCGGAGTTACATAAGCAGAGATAAAGTGCTATTTTGGGGGGAACTCACCTCCTCTGGGGTCCCCCAGGAATACTTTTTTTTAAATACTGAAGTTAAAAGCATCAATCTTGTGCACTTTGAGAGCAACATTAAGAGATATGGATACATCTCTCAACACCCATCAAAAAGAAATCAAAGAATCAGAATCAGAAACGGGTTTATTATTTAAAAACACTTCATTTTCTAATTAAATCATAAACTATGTCAAATGATTAGAAGTAGTTAGTAATCAGATTAAACAGAAAAAAGGGATGGAAGGAGGAAATAATAATCCCTCATCATTTGCTGTTTGCGGTTGAAATGATCTCTTTTGCTGGCCAAACATGCTGGATGGAAAGCAGTGATGTCTCACTTGCCTTGGCCCTGTATCTGCAGTCCCTAAATCAGTCATGTTACCCATTGACTCTTGTCTGTTCTGGTGTTCCTGTTCATTGTTGTCTCCATTGTTGTTCTTATCTGTTGTATCTCCTTCTTGTGTGTCCCTTTCTCCTGTTCTCCTTTCTTCATCCTCTACTCTGTTTGGCTCATCTGTGATGACTGTGTAGGTAAACACAAACAAGTATGTATCAGTTTCCAGCTCTGTCAAATAAATGAATTTCAAGATACACACATTTGTCTTCATTAAAATGAGTGTCACCACACTGTCACAAAATGTAATACTAACCAATTGAAAATAGTTAAATTTACATCTCTTGTAGATATCACTGTTAGAGTAGTTATCTGCCAATAGGACAGAATCATTCCTATACAAATGCAGTTTGAGTAATTCACTTAATATATTTACTTAAAACTTTAATATAGTCATTTTCACTTAATACTCTAATATAGTCATCTTTCTGCATTCAACACTAAGGAAAGCTGTACAATTTGACATGATAATGAGGAAAAAAGGCCTCCGACAATGCAGATCATTTTTTGATCATATCAATTTTAAGATGCGGGTCAAGGCTTAATATTTGGGAGCAGTGTCCCTTGCCCCTTTCAGGAGCCCCACTGGATTGGCTTTGATCTGAAATATTTGTATAAAAAGCTTGTTAGCTGGCTATCCATCTCATAATGTTGACATAGAAACTAGCTGTCAATAGGAAATATAAATCAGAAGAATTATATTTTCATGCAAAATCTGTCACAAAAAGAGGTTGCACATTTAAATGCAGGTGTTGTTATGGCAACGTCAGTGGCCAGACAGCCACATTTACTGCTGCAAATACGTTCAAACATGCTGTCGACACGTAAAGCAGTGGCAACTATGCCACCATTTCAGCTGACTTTTTCTCAGAAATACTGTCACATAACATCCATATATATATTTCAGTGCTAGGTTGATGCTTAGCTAAGCTAACTATGAAACACTTTAACTGACAGGACTCAGGAATCAGGATCAACTGTGTGCTTCTAGCTTCATGTCGAACACAGACAGTAAGTCAACATTTTCCAGAGAGCTTTCTTTGAAATCACCAAGTAACGCTAAAAAACACAACATTTAGATTGTATGACAAAGTGTTTATTTAATATATCTGGCTAGCTATAGCTACTTGCTAACGGTTTAGCTTACCCGCGCGATTCAAAGTAACGTCAACGTAGCTATAATGTATGCTTTGCTTACATGTTCGCATAACTTGTAAGTTTACTGACAGGTACATACCTTGTTCATCTGGCTCAGGTAGTGGCTCTGGGGTTGTTGTGTGAGCCACCACCTGAGAATTGCCGTCTTTTTTATTAAAGAAATGTCTAATCTTCAGAATCTCCGCGTCCGGGGCTGACAGTTTAAAGTTTAAACATTGTCACAGAGGAGAGGTACGTACCTGTCAGCCAATAAAACACGTTTATTTCCATGCAACTCTCTGATTGGTCTGGTGGCGTCGTCTTGCCTCTGTGTTGCATTCACTGAACATGGGAAATTACAATTCTGCCGTCCGTCCTATAGGTAAAGTAGGTTAATGTATTATATTATTGAGGGAGAATTTGTCCGGGGCTAAAGAAAAAACATCCGGGGCGACGCCCCTGTGCAGGGGTATTCAATTGCATTTCAAAGAGAAAATGTAAGGTGAGAAAATTTCATAAAATGCTCTGTTTTCGCTACCTTCCTATTTTTTGATTGGCTGAGCGTCACCTCCTTAAAACATTAAACAATAGCTTTTTTAAACCTCTTTATCTTTTAAACATGTTGAGGTTAAGGATGGCAGCTTCCTCATACGTTGCACTCGGAGATAAATAGTTGAGACGGAGATGTCTTTAGCAGCAGGGAGGAGTAACGTTTCACCAATGTTGTGAGGTTTACCTGCCTTAGCTATCCGTAATGCCACTCGGTATGATGCTTCGGTTGCCTTTGTATTCACAGTGCTAAATGTGTCAATGACATTTTTCTGTGACTGCAATTCCTTGAGCTTCCGGTCAAAAAACTCCTGTGGCTTGGTCACCAAACATGGGTGTTTCGTCTCAATATGACGCCGGAGTTTACATGGTCTCATACTATCATTAGCTAGCACCTCGTTGCAGATAACACACTGTGGCAGTGGAGTGTCATCAGGACCGGTCCATGAAAATCCTAGCTTCAAATAATCATTGTCATACTTCCTTCGTTTTCTGACAGACGCTGTCTCCTCTCTCACTTTAGGTAACTTCACTAAAAATCTATCCATATTTTGCCGCTCGCATAAAGTTAGCTGAAGTTAACTAGCTAGATTTAACTGTTTCTCTTTATTTTCTTCTGGCGGCTGCGCCTCCCTTGAAGCTCTCTGGCGCCCCCCAGGGGAGGCGCGCCTCACACTTTGGGAACCCCTGATTTAAACGATAAACATTGTCGATCTTCTCTCGGATAAATCTTTTTTTTTGGGCCGCCTCGGCTCGAGTTGAGGGCGTTCCGAGCTGAAAAAGGGCATCCAATGACGGCAAGACGGCCCCCTGGCAGAAACACTGGCTCTTTCTCAGTCTCTCTCTTTCTCTGTCTCTCCCTCTTTCTCACTCACTCTCTCTCTCACACACAATGTGAAGATGTCCTATTCTAACCTCTCTCTTTCCTTCCTTCTGTACTCTTCCAGCAGCTCTGGGTTGCTGTACACTTTCTCTCTGTGCTTCACCACCCTCACCTTGGAAGCTGCCCTTTTCCTTTCCACCTTTTCTGAACTTAATTTCAAGAGGGATTCAGTATTCATTAAATAAATTAGATTCAAATAATATATATAAATTATTTCGTTATAGTTAAAGCTCACCATACATAGCTGCACACATTTATTTCATTACAGCAACAATTTTGTTCATTACCGTAACAGCCTCCTATATGACATGGTAATGAATGCAGAGCATTACGGTAATGAATGACCATAAAACTAGCTAGCATAATAGTTAGCATAGCCATGATGCTACAAAAGAAATATTTGTACTATCATTCTGGCTCTATAAAAGCTACTTTTCTATTGATTTTGGAATCAATCACTTTAAAAAAAAAAAAACATGATATAATATCCCATTACGGTAATGACAGTTAGTAGTGTACACTGGGGTGTCAGTAAATGGAATCTTTAACATATCTATAGCTTGACCTTGAAAGGACATCTTACCTTGTAGCCATCTTGCATCTTCTCTTCCATGCAATGCATCATGGGTAAAAACAAAACTAATTTAAACAAACAGGAATTGTAATGGGGCCAAATAGGCAGTGCATCGGTAATGAACTTCACATGCTCCGGACACACATATTAATCCAAAAATATTTTAATTCATAAATCTTAAACCCAAAATAATTATATTACCAGTAAGAATGTACCATTTCAACAATTTTTTGTATTTATGTATTAAATTGTGCAGATTTATTGTGATATTTTGGGGTTAAATGTAAAAAAATAAACTCCGGACGCATTACGGTAATGAATTTCTACATGGAAAAATGGTAACAAAATATATGAATTACTACCTCAACTACAAAAATAGCAATAGTACCACATACAATACACAATGCAGTTTGATATAGAATTGATTATTTTGATTATTTTTGTCTGTCAATTCCTCACAGACATGACCAAAGGTGGTTTCGTGAGAATCACCCAGCTAGCCAGGGCAGTGGACAGACGCAACATGGAGAGGAGGGTTCGGGCGGAGAGAGAGAGAGAGAGAGATCCAGAAACGATCAATTAAATATTGGCTACATCTAAAAGAAAGTGACCCCCACTCCTACCACCACAAAGCCCTGCAGCATCACGAGATGAACAAGTATGATGAGTCCCCTCTCTCAGCTGGTCATGACACTCTGTTCACAAACCGGTTCACACTGTTCTGCCTCAAGACCAGTCTGAGCCAACAACTATTAGAGTCAACCAGATTATAACAAAACACACAAAAAACGACCTCACTTATTGGAACACTAAATCCCAAACACAAAGTAAAATGCAATGCTATCTGGCCCTAAAAAGACAGTACACTGTGGCAGCCTACCTGAGCACAGTGACTGATGTTAAACACAGGAAGATGTTGACAAAGTACAGACTGAGTGCTCACAGCCTGGAGAGAGAGAGAGAGAGAGAGAGAGAGAGAGAGAGAGAGAGATTTTTAAAAAAACTTTTATTAAGAATTTCAACAATCAAACTAAATGATTCGCTTATTCACATTGAGAGAGAAAAATTCCCTTTTTTTCTTTCCTTACACAAAGACAGAGTTAAAAGTGAGCTCCTCCCCCACCACAGAGCACACAGCTGTAGTGAAACACCACCGGGTTAAAAACTCTTCCATGCTTCTCATCAGACAGTGAAATCTAAAATCTACGCTCACTCGTGTCTTTACCAAAGATAAAAACATGTTAGTGAGTTGCTGACCGGCTGTACTGTTTATTTTGTTTTTCCTGCTTTTGTAGATCGATATTTTTGCCTGCCCCACAATAAAATTCAACAGTTCCCACTTCCCTGCATTCTGCTTCTTGTAGCCAGCACCACAAATAAAAGCAGTCTCTGTAAAAACCTCCCCACAGTCTAAAAACACAGTTTTTAAAACATTAAAAAGAGGCTTCAGCCTGTGGCAGTCCAGGTAGCAGTGAGTGATCGTCTCTCTGTGAGTGCAGAACGGACACTCGGAGGACACGGTGGGGTTTATCTTCGACACAAAGGCGTTAACACCCAGGGCCCCGTGGAGGATCCTCCACTGCAGGTCTCCTGACCGCTTGTTCAGTGGAGGTTTGTAGAATAGCCTCCATACTGGTTCACAGGCCCCCGGGACGTTAAGCCTCTGTTTCCACACCGTGTCTCTCCTCTCGCTTAGCTTCTGTTTGTTCAGGGCCAGAGTGCAGAGTCTATAAAAACCTTTCCCATTAAGCATTTGGAAGTCTGCATGAAGTCCATCCTGGTCTGCTAAAAACCCAATGTCCGGAAAAGGGTCCCCTTCGTCAGGGGTTTCCTTCCTGTTGGAATACTCCCGCAGCATCTCCATCTCATCATCAGATAGTCTTTTAATCCACTCGTTCAGGATGGTTCTGGTGTGGCGGGCCGACTTCAGGCCGAGCAGAGAGGCCACGGCCTCGGTGTTGTGGAGTCCAGGACCTGCAGCATCCACGATGTTCCTCAGCCTCACGACCCCAATGGACTGAAGCCTCTCAGTGAGTGCAGGTCTGCTGCCATCCTGGACGTCCAGCCGGGCCCCCCACACCAGAGGCTCTTCCAGGAGCCAGAACAGAGATGCTGCGGGACCCACTCTGGCCCATTTAAAAAGTGTCCATACTTTAAAAAGTCCTTTGTAAAACGCAGGCAAAACACACACACGAGTAAAATCACAATTTGTTAAAAATAATGACACATCCAAACCCAGGCCTGCTACCCCCCTTAAAATGGTGCTGGCTACCGGCCCCCAGACGACCTCATCGCTTCCTGTCAGGTATCTTTGTAAAAACTGTAGTTTAAAAGCAGCTGCTCGACTCTCCAGGTGCACCAACCCTTGCCCCCCTTCTTCCTTTGGCAGGTACAGCGTGCACTGAGGAACCCAGTGCAACTTATCCCAAAAGAAATTTAAAATAATGCCTTGCAGCTTTTTTAAAAGACCAGCAGGGGGCTCCACACACTTTAGCTTATGCCAGAGGCTGGATGCTATCAGGTTGTTGATGACCAGCACCCTGCCTCTGTAGGACATGTGTGGAAGCAACCAGCGCCACTTGTTGAGTTTCCCCTCCACCTTTTCTAAAAATCCTTCCCAGTTCTTTTCCAGTGTGACCTCATCTCCAAGATGGACTCCCAGATATTTTAGACCACCCCTCTTCCATGTCAACCCACCTGGGAGTTGAGGGAGGCCACCAGTCCACTCCCCCACTGCTAGGGCCTCACTCTTAGCCCAGTTGACCTTTGCAGAGGAGATCTTTTGGAAAGTGTCCACTACCTGCCCTAGCTTTAAAACATCCTGTTGATTTTTTATAAAAACAATGATGTCGTCTGCATAGGCCGATAAAATAAAACGTGTATTAAAACCAGGTAAAACCAGGCCCTCGTTAAAAGAGCGGATATTGTGTAGCATGGGTTCTATTGCCAGTGTGTACAACATGCCTGACATCGAGCAGCCTTGTCTGATCCCCCTGGTCACATTAAAGGGTCTAGACAGACCGCCATTTATCTTAAGCACACTCTCAATGTTCACATACATCACCTTTATCTTGGCGATAAAGCCCGGGCTGAGGCCGAACCTCTCCAGCACCTTCCACAGGTAACGGTGCTCAACCCGGTCAAAAGCCTTTTCCTGGTCCAATGAAACCAGACCAGTGTCGAAACCCAAAGAACCAGAGACTTCCAAAATATCTCGAATTAGTGACACATTGTCAACAATTGACCTGCCGGGCACACAGTAGGTCTGGGTCCGGTCTACCACCTGGTTCATCACCTTCCTCAGCCTGGAGGACAGGGCCTTGGACAACAGCTTGTAGTCGGTGCACAGCAGAGAGACGGGCCTCCAGTTCTTTATTTCCTGTAAGTCGCCTTTTTTCGGAAGGAGTGTTAAAACGGCTCTTCTGCAGCTCAGAGGGAGGAAAGAGTCATTAAAACTTTCATTAAAAAGGTCCATTAGAGCCTCTTTTAAAAAGTCCCAAAATGTCTTGGAGAACTCTGGGGGGAGGCCATCTATTCCAGGGGCCTTCCCCCCCTGCATGCTCTTGAGTGCTGCACACAGTTCCTCCTCAGTCAGGGGCCCGTCCAGCTCTTTTTTCGTCTCTTCAGAGACTGTTGGTAGGGCCCCTGCAGAACAGATTAAACCCTCCATCATCTTCAGTGTACTCACTGGTGAAGAGGTCGCAGTAAAAGTCCACCGCTCTCTGCCGGATCTGGCTGTTCTCTGTCAGCTGCTGTCCTCCTGCTGACCTCAGAGCGTGGATCAGCCTGCCCTGCCCGTTCTTCTTCTCCAGACTGAAGAAGTACTTTGTGGGTGAATCCATCATGGAAGCGCTCTGGAATCGGGACCGGACCAGCGCCCCCTGTGCTCTAGAACCCAGCAGGTCTGCCAAAATGGCTTTTTTAGATTTGAGGTCTTCAATACAACCTGGATTTCCTGTGGACTCTGCAAAGCTCTGCAGTTCCACTATTTCCGTCTCCAGATCTCTCATAGACTTGGTGATATCACGAGAAACATTGAGAGTGTACTGAAGACAAAGCTGCTTAATGTCGGCTTTCCCACAATCCCACCACTGCTTCAAAGAGTTAAAATCCCCCTTCCTTTCTCTAAAACCTTTCCAAAAATAAATAAAAACCTCTCTAAAATGTGTATCTAAAAGCAGAGCAGTGTTAAAATGCCAATATGCAGATTTGCTTTTTATGTTGGCAATAAAAACATCGCACAACACAATTGAGTGGTCAGAGAAACCAACAGGCAATATAGCACACTTTTTAAAAACATTCAAATGGTGCTTAAAACAATAAAACCTGTCCAGCCTAGCCATTGATAAAAGGTTCTCCCTCGTGTGGACCCATGTGTACTGTCTGTGATGTGTGTGATGCTCTCTCCAGATGTCTGATAGACTATGTGTTGCTATTAACTGTGTCATGGCTCTTTTGGATGCGGCATGAGGTTCCCTATGGTTCCTATCTAGCTCGTCATCCTGTGTGCAGTTAAAATCTCCCCCTAAAAATAAAAACTCTTCTGGTTCACACTCACTTAAAACAGCGCTGAGCTCGTTTAAAAACTGAACTCTTGCAGGACCTGAATTAGGAGCGTATACGTTGATAAAAACCAGATTAAAAAGCTCATACTTGGCTCTCACCACCAGCAGTCTGCCCTTTATTCTTTCTTCCACTTTGTGGGACTTGGGGATAAAACCTTTAGCAAACAGCACTGCCACTCCTGCACTGGTGCTGCTAAGAGCACTTAAAACCACCTCCCCATCCCACTCCCTCCTCCAGTCCGTCCCGTTTAAAGTGTCGCTGTGCGTTTCCTGTAGCATTGCTACATTTACTTTTTTTAATTTTAAAAGCTCATAAATGCAAGCCCTCTTCCCCACATCCCTAGCTCCATTGACATTTAAAGTGCACACTTTAAAATCACTCATTAAAAAGGATGTGAGGAGAGACACACCACTTAAGAACAACAAGTATGTTAAAACCAGCATCCTAACTGCCGTGCATGACCTTTTCTTCTTCATTTAAAATCTCTCGCTGTAACTTCCCTTTCAGGACCTTCAAGCGATAAGACTCCTGCTCAGTAAAAAGATGCATCTGAGCTTTCACTGACTGTAAAAACAAGCTTTTGTCAGTAAAAAACTCTTCTATTTTTACTCCTCTTTTGTTTTTTGTTTCTTTAAGAAAAGCTTTGATTTGCTGCACTTTAAAAAACGGACTTTTAATTTGTGAGACGGTGAGAGGCTGGCTGTCCTCAGCAGAGTCCCCTTCCTCCTCATCTTCATCTTCTCCATCCTCCTCCATCAATTCTTCCTCACTTTCTTCCTCCTCTGCCTCCTTCACCTCCTCCACCATTTCCTCCTCTCTCTCTCCCTCCTCACTCACTGCCACCCTCTTGGCCTGAGAGACTTTCTCTTTTTGTTTTCTTTTATTTGTACAAGCTTGAGCTTCAATGTTCTCTTCGCTTGCAGCGGATGCAGAGAGTTCCACCGTCTCCACTGCTTCTTTCAGGACAACCTTTTTCCCCACATCAACCAAAAGGTCACTTTTTTCATTCTTTTTCTCATTACTCTTTTTTTCCCCAGAGTTTTCCTTGTCCTGCTCAGGGAGCTCTGAACCCTCAGCCTTCGTTGGGGGCTTTGGGGGACCCTCAACCTTTGTTGGCGGCTTTGGGGGACCCTCAGCCTTCTTTGGAGGCTTTGGGGGACCCTCAGCCTTCTTTGGAGTCTTTGAGGGACCCTCAATCTTCGTTGGGGACTTTGGGGGACTCTCAGCTTGCTTTGAGGGACTCTCATCTTGCTTTGAGGGACTCTCACCCTGCCTCGGGGGCCCCTCAGTGGGGTTTCCTGCTGCTGCTGTTTCAGCAGGAGTCTCTTTTGGATTTGTTTCCTGTTTTTTATTTTTTTCCTCCTCCTCCTGTTTTCTTCCTGTTTTCTATTTTTTTCCTCCTCCTCCTGTTTTCTATTTTTTTCCTCCTCCGCCTGCTTTTTATTTTTTTCCGGACATGCTCTGGCCAGGTGCCCCTCCTCCCCGCATTCGAAGCACTTGACAGGCCCCGAGTTTACAAACATTACATAATTAAAATCATCCAACTTTAAACTTAACACCAGATTAAGTTCCTCGTCTCTCTTATTGAGGATCATGAGGACACTTCTCCTGTGAGACACAACGTGCTTTAGTAGTGGAGATCTGCAGCCCGAGGACAGCTTCCTAATGGAGGACACTATCTTGCCGTATTTAGACAGCTCTCTCACCAGGAAGTCATCCCGTATGAACGGCGGGATATTCGAAATCATAACCCTTGTAGCAGGGGTGGTTAGTGGAGACACGGAAATGAAAGTTTCATTCACAACGATCCCGGTCTCCACCACTTTGTTCGCTTTCCCTTCCGTGTCCACAAATATCACCACCCCGCCGTTCATCCGAGCCGCAGATCTGATGCTGCCGTGCCCCACTAATGCCCCCACAGCCAGGCTGCACTCCTCCACCGAGCACGGTGTCATCGGAGAAATTTTAAAACCATGTTTGCGACTCAGCCTGGCATAATCCATGCCGCAACTGCGTCACACACACAGTACACACAAACACACACCACACACACCCAAACCACGAGAAAACACCAACAATCAAACGTTTAAACCATATACACAATACACACAACTTACAACATTAAACAATAAATATGTTAGTAGAAAAACGTGTGAAAAAGTTAGTAACTCACTCACACCACGCTCCTCCGACCGTTCCTCACACACTCACTCAGAGAGAGAGAGAGAGAGAGAGAGAGAGAGAGAGAGAGAGAGAGAGAGAGAGAGAGAGAGAGA
>NW_022992284.1:1664209-1766009 GCF_902827175.1 Gymnodraco acuticeps
CCCCCCCCCCCCCCGGTAAAATGCATCAACCTGGTGCACTTTGAGGGGGAACTAAAGAGACTACACCCATATGAAACAGAACTGTATACATTTAAATAATCATAAAATCATAAGAACATGGCCATAACCAATAACATACCATGTCCAATATGAAAAAACATTGAAACTTGTTTATTTATTTGTTTTTGGTTCATTTATAGTTGTGAGTGTGTCTGGGCTCCTGACCCAGCCTCACCTGTCTCCCCCCTCTCCCCCTGCTCCTATTTGAGGCAACAGCAAAGACTAGTTTTAGCTCTCAACAAGTTTTTAAAGTTTACCTTACCTTTTTTCACCTACTTAAAACATTTGTTGTATTATTCATGCATATTTTACTAATCACTCCCCCTTCAAATGGAAATATGTGTTTACATAAATGGTGACCAAACCGTTTGAGACCCACTGAGATAACTTAGACTAAGTTAACTATCTAAACACTCAGAGAGTCCTTTACCTCACCTGAGCTGTAGTTATCAGTCTCTCAGTCTGACAGGAGAGGACTCTCCTAGACCTTGTTGACAGCTCATTATATCCGTTAGCGCCGCTAGCTAGCACCAGATACTAACAACAACAATACACGTAACCGGTGCGCGCGCTTTCTCTCTCGCTCGCTCGTGCCCGCCACACATACACACACCCTCCCGAGCTTGAATGACACACAGGCTGCTTCTCAGGTCGACTATTTTCATTTCCTCGCTCCTCGGTCCTCGGTCTCACCGGAAGTTGATTTGCCTGCGCATTCTTGAGTACCGTCCCATGGCTCTTATTTCTGCCGGAGGACCGAGGATCGAGGAGCGAGGAGCGATCATGGAGGAGCGATAACCGAGGAACCACCAGACCATCCTCCGATGAAATCCTCAGATACTCACCCCGCCCCCTTACTGTGTATCGCTCACTGATTGGACGAGGCAGTGCATGCACTGATCTGATGCTTCTTGACATGAGAGCAATACCCCAGCGGGAGTGAAGAAAATACATGAACCTCACGGGAGTCACTCCTCAGTTTATACCGTGTTTTGTTTCAATTAATGTATCATTTAGTTACAAATATGTGATCTGAACAAAAGTGGTCAAAAATCATTATTGGAAACATTTTCATGCTCGCTTTTTTCGTTTTACAGTTTCATTTATTGTCATTTCCATTCAGTCAGTCATTAAGTGCTATTAAAATGTGAATGTGCTACATATCCACACAAACACACAAAGTGTGCAATCCAATGAATGTTAATCTAACTGGGTTTTGATAGATAACATATCTCTTTTTCTTCTCTCAATTATTTTATTTCTATTGTGCACTCTAATCAATATTAATCAAACTATTGTTCGTTTTGTAGTGCCGTGAAAAGAGAGTCGGAGGCGGTGTATTAAGAATGGAGTTCCAATCTTTATTATCCATTACTTTCAGAGAGGTTAACAGTACACTGTCACTACCCGATCTGCAGCTCTGCCCGATCTGCTGTGCGCATGTGCGAGATGTTCGGCCATATTGGACAACGCCGGACGGCAAACCAAGTAGGACAAAATTGACATCTCGACCGTCTGAACCATTCGCAAGTTTTTACATGTGACAAAATATGCATTGCGCATTCGCGAGTTTTTACATGTGACAAACGGTGATTTGCATTGCATCTGACAGAATGAAGACTTTTGTATCTGACAGAATGAAGACTTTTGTGTTTTATTACAGAATGAAGACTTTTGCATCTGACAGAATGAAGACTTTTGTGTTTTATTATTTGGGGTTAAGACAGAGCCTATCATACTGAATACATATTAGAGCAAATCTCTGTTATCAGTCATTTTCTTCAGACTATTATTGCTAAATTTGAAAGAGTCCTTACCAGCTTTGGAATTGTGTGTATGTGTATATATATATATATACACAATTCCATATATATATATATATATAGCACCTTCTGCCATATCGTCACCCTTTGCAGTGATTGACTTGAACACTGAGAATGTTTTTATGAACTTCAGACATTTTCATATACAAATGTGATCATACACCAACACACATTTTAGAGATATACATTTTTCACACACAACCATTTACTAAATTAAACCATATCCCATCATAATACGAGCAAATAAGAAGGCACAGCAATAAATATATTGTGTGTGTGTGGGTGGGGGGGGGGGGGGGGTGTTAAGATCCAGGTCCAATGGGGGCAGAGGGGAGAGGTGGGAGAGAGTTCAGCATCCTACAGGAAATGTCATTTGCATGTAATATTATTTATTCATATGGATTTATATAACTGGAGTTTGTTATCCTTTAATTTTGCTTGATTAATTAAAAAAACACAAACACAAACATAAAAAAGGGGTCATTCAGGAATACAATTATTATATTATAAATAATAATAAAATAATAAATGATATTATAATATTGAATTAAATATTTTTTTGTATAGTATTATTTCATTTAGAAAGGCAATACAAATACAATAGAATACAAATACAATACAAAACTTGGGACAGAGCTAAGTAACTGATCAGTTAGTCACAACACAAAATAACAGGAGAATGAGAATTAATTACCTTTTACTGTAAAGTTCGATGACGCACGGCGCATTTGATCTCGCTCATTTTTAGAGAGGTCTGTGTGAAATTCACCTTCAGACATGTATTCTCTCAAATTGTTGTAAAACACTAAAGTCTTCATTCTGTCAGATGCAATGCAAATCACCGTTTGTCACATGTAAAAACTCTGCAAATCACCGTTTGTCACATGTAAAAACTCGCGAATGCGCAATGCATATTTTGTCACATGTAAAAACTTGCGAATGGTTCAGACGGTCGAGATGTCAATTGTGTCCTACTTGGGTTGCCGTCCGGCGTTGTCCAATATGGCGGACCTTCTCGCACATGCGCACAGCAGATCGGGCAGAGCTGCAGATCGGGTAGTGACAAACACATGGGCTGCTTCTCAGGTCGATTAAATGAAATCCTTGCTTCCCTCACTTGCGTCGTTTCCCTGCGTTTAGTCCCTCCCACCAGGGAAGCATGGAGGGACGCAAGGAAACCACGAGAAGCAGGGAAATGAGTTTTAAGAGCAATGGGACGTCCTTTCCTCCGGAGCGTCACGTGAAGCGACGTCCGTTTGTGATGACGCTGCACAGCTGTTCGTCTGGCAGCAGCCAGCTCTGTACCCGTTATTTCCACAAACACCCCCGCCTCTGTTAGTACACATTTACTGACATAAACATTAGTATCATCTGTTGTAGATCCAAATACATGAAATAAAATAAGAAGTCATTCTCAAAAAAGATAAACACCATTCTTAAAATGTATAAACGAAAAAAAGCGATCATGAAAATGTTTCCAATAAATGAATAAAAAAATGTTTGACCACTTTGTTGTTTAGATATATCACATATTTGTAAATGAATTGAAACAAAACACAGTATAAACTGAGGAGTGAGTCCCGTGAGGTTCATGTATTTTCTTCACTCCGCTGGGGTATTGCTCTCATGTCAAGAAGCATCAGATCAGTGCATGCACTGCCTCGTCCAATCAGTGAGCGATACACAGTAAGGGGGCGGGGTGAGTATCTGAGGATTTCATCGGAGGATGGTCTGGTGGTTCCTCGGTTATCGCTCCTCCATGATCGCTCCTCGCTCCTCGATCCTCCGGCAGAAATAAGAGCCATGGGACGGTACTCAAGATGGCGCAGGCAAATCAACTTCCGGTGAGACCGAGGACCGAGGAGCGAGGAAATGAAAATAGTCGACCTGAGAAGCAGCCATGCACTGCTCTGCCTGATGAGCTAGCAGGAATGGCAGCTAAAGCTACAGGTGTTCCCCACTAAAGGGTCCGTGTGGCAACACAATAAGCAAGGTGAATTATGTCCAATAACGTGTCACCACAGTTTATACATTTTAAGAATGGCGTTTATCTTTTTTGAGAATGACTTCTTATTTTATTTCATGTATTTGGGTCTACAACAGATGATACTAATGTTTATGTCAGTAAATATGCACTAACAGAGGCGGGGGTGTTTGTGGAAATAACGGGTACAGAGCTGGCTGCTGCCAGACGAACAGCTGTGCAGCGTCATCACAAACGGACGTCGCTTAAGTGACGCTCCGGAGGAAAGGACGTCCCATTGCTCTTAAAACTCATTTCCCTGCTTCTCGTGGTTTCCTTGCGTCCCTCCATGCTTCCCTGGTGGGAGGGACTAAACGCAGGGAAACGACGCAAGTGAGGGAAGCAAGGATTTCATTTAATCGACCTGATAAGCAGCCCAGGGCCATCGGGAAACCTCCCGGTCCTCCCGATGGCCAGTCCGGGCCTGGGCGTTGGCGTACGTTGACACGTCAGTGCTTCGCTCAGTTAGCTTAGTTATCTGTTCTTTGGCACAAGTCTCATACATTTCAGACGAGACATAACCACTTGAAGACACGTTACGGTCGCCTTGGCCAGGAAAAACAGGCACTCGCTTGTTTAATTATTTTGCGATCTAGATTTCTTCTTCTTTTTTGAAGTGAGAAGTTGTCCGTCAGTCGGACGGACGCCCCCCCCCCCCCAAACGAAAACTATTCGGTTCTCCACGAATTACACAAGTCACCCAAATCAGCGTTAAAAAAGCGGGAGGCGCCCAAAAGCAACTTATTTGCATCACTGTAACATATACAATATGAGCTATTGCCATAGTTAAACTAACCATTAGCATCTCAATTAGTAATCATCACATAATGAAACATGTAACTTAATGTTTATTTTTTACTGTTTATACTTTACGCACGCATTGTTGATATAACACTTTATTAATGCAACATTAATTCTTTCTTTCAACACTGTTTCTTGCAGTTTAGTATTTTTACATTATTTTGACCCTTAAGTATAGAAACAAATCTTAGTCTTCCTTCCTTTACTGGTAACTAAAAGTTATAAATCATTCTGTTCAGATATGTGAATGGTTGTCTGTTTAATATGTGTGTGTATGTGTGGGACTGTCCACGTCCTCAGAAGGCTGTCTGCTCTATACCTCCCGAGGATCAACACATATTGTTTGTGTGAAAGATCAAAAGAAGAGCCATAATGAATTCGAGAGCTAACGCAGATTTAAAAGAGGACTTCACAAAGGGCCTTGGTTTTCTTTTATCAGCTTTATCAATAGCAACAACTGATGATTAATTTACTGCAAGCCTACTTGAAATAGCAGAGAATTAATGGGTTTTTTAAACTCCCTATTTAATATATAGAACGATTTGGGAGAAAATAAATGGCTGAATAACCATGCATGCATACAATTAAATCATGCCTTTTGTCACCAAACAGACAGAAAACTAAAATGTTCCTTTTTCTTCTTCTTTGATGACCACAATAACATAACTGAGTAATATTGCTGCCAAAAACATGAAAGAAAAAAAAACATCTTACTAATTTATTGATCTGTTCATAGATTCATACAAGGGCAATTTGTCATGCTTCCTTTGACGTTTATTTGATCTGTTTTTCTTTCATTTTATAATTATATATTTTTTTTTTTATATTCCTCTTTTCTCCCTGTCCCTCTGTGAAATGCATTACATTTAAGCGGCCCCGTGTCGCACTGAGATAAGCGTTGGTTTTTGTTGTGGGAGACCCGGGTACGATACCCGCCTAAGCTGTTTTGTGGGGTGGCTTTGGCGCAGTGGTTAGATCAGCGTTGGTGAACTCCAGTTTGAATCCCGCCTCGGCCGCCACTGCGTCAGGCCGTTGTGTCCTTGGGCAAGACACTTTACCCGCATTTGCTCCTGTGGGTAATGTCCGCAGTAATGACTCTTACATGTCTAATATGTGTAATGTGTACTTGTAAAGCGCTTTGAGCACCTGTAAAAGCGCTCTAATAAAAAAATGTAATGCATTATTATTATTATTATTATTTAGGCTCTTTGGGATCTTTATAGTTCACCATTTGAAAGGGGAGATTAGGGGAAAAGAGCATCAAGGTCTTGAAATGTTAAAGGTCCCCTATTATACTATTTTTCATCAATATATTATAGTTCTCAGATATATACAAAACATGTCTCTGAGGTGTTAGGATGAAATACCAAACAGATCATTGTAGCATCCCATAATCCCCTCTGTTTCAGCCCTGTTTCAAAAGTGCTGATTCTCTGTCTGTTACTTTAGATGAAAATAAGGAGCCACTCCCCACGCCCCTCTGCAAGATATTTGGTTAAAAAGAACACAATGGTGCTCTAGGAGGAGATCGAGGTGATAAAGTGGGGGGGTGTTACCATAGGCGGCGCGTGAGGCTCAGGTTTGGGAAGGCTAAATAACTTTTTTTACCTGACGCTGCCCGCCTCCGGCATCTATAGAAAAGAGATCAACTCAGTGTGCGGAGTTTAAATCTCTCAAGTCATATTACAGGATAAAGGAAATACAGTTTAAACTGCCGTATGCAGAGAAGACGCCGACGTGTCGCACTTATCATTACATCATCAATCAGATCATCGATCATATAATATCATAATATATCATAATATATCATATATTTCCTTATCTGAGTCAGCTTCTCCAGCCGTATCTGGCCGTGCAACACTTACAGTGTCACATACTGTATGCAGAAGTATTATTTTAAGCAACACATTAAGTTGACGAAACACTCGAGTCAAATGTAATTAAAGTCAGATCCACTCGCGTGTCTTAGACGGGCAGTGATATCATAAAACTATACGCTTTCAAACACTCGGTAGGCCTAGTTATTTTTTAACCAGTTGTTCTGTATTCACCTTGCAGGTGCAACTCTGTGGCTTGTATCCTGGACTATATGTTTAAGTCATCATGGATGTTTAAAGCTCATATTTGTCTAATATTAGTTTACTTTTCATTAATGAAGTATGACGCTGCGCTATCAGTACACTTGTCCCTGTTTGTGATTGGTCAAATGTAGCTAACCCCGCCCCTTTCACGTGAACGCGCTCTCAGCTGGTGAGAGAAACCCTGGCTTGATTTACCGAGATCTCGTTTGTTTGTTAGTTTGTTGTTGTTAGTTTGTTTGTTACTCAAACATATCCAGGGTCTGTTGAACTGGCTTCGTAGAACAGGGCACAGGTGGCTAGCAGCGCTAATGTCAAAGACACAGACATTATACATTATATTTGTATTTGACCAGGATGCAGTGACACAAATATTTGGGAAGGCTTAGTCTTCCCTAGTCTACAGCACCCGCCGCCCCTGGGTGTTACCTTGGTTGGTGATTGGCTAATGGTTGCACAACCCCAAAAATCGTCATGACATCATAAAGTGGCCAAAATCTGATCAGCTCATTTTCAGACAGGTTTGTATAGAAATGGATCAGGACAAAAAGTGAGAGAATCTTTTTTCCTGAAACTTTCAGAATGTCTTTACACAGAGGGGACACATGTTGCTGTATAAAAGACATGAACAAGTCGATTTTGCATAATAGGTGACCTTTAACCTGTTAAGCAACATCTTGCAAGAAACCCGCCTGAAGGCTTCTTAACATTTAATAAACTATGAATGTGTCATACGGTATACCCACTTAACGGGAAGAAACTCAGCTAACTGACGATATGAACCATTTTTACCGAAACAAAACACAAGTTTAACGCTGAGCCTCTGAATGAGCACTAAGCGAAAGAGTGCTAACGCACATAACTCACGGTAGAAATATTCTATACTTCATCGGATCTGCACAAACAAGATATCATATGAAAGCTGAGATTCCACAAATTCCAATGGTATAAGTATCATCACTCCACGGCAGCGAAGGCGAAACCAGACAACACACAATTTAGCTTTACGTAGCCAAAACGTCAAATACGTCTTACCTTTGCTGTTTTCTGATCAAAGTTGTGTTCAATGGCATTAAAAAGCATAAAAAAGCTGCTGAAGGTTAATCCAATGTATTTGTGTCATTTTGAAATGATTACTGATAATCCATCATCATATTTATGGCAATTATCGTATTTTTCATATAGAGTGTCACGGAGCTTCCGGTTTTGGGCAAACTGCGTGCGCATCACTCTCAATCCTCAATGGTAATGTTTAGATGGATTAAGGAACTTCCCCTCGATTCTATTCGCTCTAACGGTTAAAAAGAGGTGTCAATCACCAAAATCGACCAATGGGTTCCAGAGAAACGGAACCCATGACCCATGACGAACCCACGGAATCTTGATACAGGGTACTTATTATATGTTATAGTTTGGATTCCTAAAGCTTTTTGTCTGCTATCCCATCATTCAAGGGTGTTTTTCACTATAAGTAATGGGGTGTTTTGGACGGAAACTATAATTTAAATGTTTTCACCATGTTCAATCTGAATTTTAATTTAAAATAAAAACATCTATATTGATTCTGACTCTTCTCCATCCAACTCACAGGTTTATCATTGCTTTGAGAAATAAGATTATTAATGTACCCCTTTTAGAAGTGAAGATATAGTCAATTGTTCTGGGAATGTCCTTTTCGAGCCTGAAACCTGAAAACCCGGCTCAGGGCTAAACTGGTTTAATCACTTCTTCGGTGTTGTAAAAGGTGATAGAGAATTGAGAAAGTAGGAAAGCAAAGATAGGAGTATAAAGACAGATGTTGAGTGCAAAAGACAGCGGTTTGGATAAAATGAAAATAAATACAACTTAAACCTTTCTTTACTAAACTCTTTGTTTTGTCCAACTCAGCTGATCTCCTACAAATGTGTTGCATGTGCAGGCGTAAATTTGTGTGCAAATGTAAAAAAAATGTATATTCTTATTTGATCATGTGATCTTGCTGTGCCCTGTTCTTCTGCAATGGTTTTGTGTTGTAGCTTTGTTTTGCTCAGGGCAGCTCTGTCGTTTAGATTATATTATCCATCCTTTAGTTATAATGATTGGATCAAGCTTGGTATCAGCAGATCTAGGACTCCACTGTAATTGGATTTCTCCAAAAAGACAGTGCCTTTAGTATTTTGTACTGTGCTTGGAGCTGCGGGAAAAAAATCTCCTCTAGTGTATTGGGTTTCTACTGCTACTACCATTCATGAACTATCTTCACTTGCCAGGCTGTAAGAGATTGGGGAACTGAATTAAAATGTTGTGTGTAGAGACAGATGACAGTTGCCAGATATATGTTGCCAATGATATATGCTGTTGTTCTCTGATATACATCCATTATATATACCAAAATCCCTCTGCTGCTGTATCCCTGCTTTAGTTTCCTAAAAAGGTGAAATTGCACTTGAAAAGGAATTACTGAGTTTGAAGTTAAAAACTGAACATGGGACCATTGTGTCATTACACTTAAGAATAAGTGTGCTTTATGCAGTTAAATGTTATCTGCAAAATCACAAGTTGCATTTTGGAGATAACAGTGACTTTGAAGGTATGTTAAAAAAAAAGTGTGCTTGTAGACGGGTCAGGTGAGGAGAAGGGGACCTCTTTGGTTAGTAAACCATGACCAGACGTAGGTTTGCATCTCAGACTTGCTTATCAGAGCAAGCACCTCTCAATTTATCCTTATTCGATAAATTTGATCTCTGATAATTCGACTCTAATCCCAGACCAACAGTCAAAGTTCAATCCTTGACAAGAGCACAATATAGAAGGCTTCAATGTGGTTTAATGCTTTCCTTATTATTACAATTTATCATATCATACTTTTAATATACTGTAATTTGTATTCCAAATAATAATTTAATGTTAATACAATATTATGCACTACAAAGGATAATAGAGCAATGTATTCATAAATCAATTTTAACAGAGTTTTTGTAAAATATATTTAAACACTTACGTAGAGCATTAGATAAATATTTGTATATATTATTTAATTAGTTTGAATGTGATAACACTTAGGACATCTACAACTTAACACATTGAAAACACAGCAATAATTATCTAAGATTTTTTTTCATGTGGATGTACATATTTGTTAGTATGACTGCATGTGACTGTATGTGTGTTTGCTTTCTTGCATATGTGTGTATGTCGCTATACGTCTGTCTGTGTTCCTGTGAACACTTACATAATAACAACCCAGACGGAGAGGAATACAAAGAGGAAAAGAACATAGCAGAAGTCATTATGAGAGGGGGGTTTGTTTTCCTCCTGGCTTAGACCGCTGACAAGGCTGTGAGTTACTTAAAATAGCCCTGTGTTGATATCCACATTAGAGAGTCAACTGCATCCCACTTCGAGGCCAAATTGGAAGAGAAGAGGACTCAGTAGCCTGATGGGGAAGATTTAACTTAGTTATAGGCAAGATGCCCAGCTGTAGAGATGTGTGTGCACACAGTATGTGTGTGAAAGCAATAATATGGATAGGGCAAGGTATCAAATCTAAATGTTTTTTTTGTTGTCATCCAAAATGTCTGTAGCAACCATTAGCAGTAACAAACCCATATCTTAATTTGATAGTTTAGAATTTCATTTAGTGGTGTATCAACATATATTCATTAATTGAGCTGAAAAATGTATGACTAATATATATCCAGGTTTCATTACAGTTAAACTTGCTTTCAGTGCTCTCTGATGGATAAATGTAATGTATTTTCTCTACTGCAGTTTTCCTTGCCTATTCTCACCAACATTAACACCAATATAGTCCTATACCATCTCATGACAGAGAGGGCCTGCTGTAATATTCATCATGATCATCATCATCGTCTTAATTCAGCCTCATAGCATGTTTATATCTAGCACAGAAGAAAAAAAAAGTACAGGCTTATTGGAATGCTTGAATTTGTAAGTACTGTAGATTACAATTTGTCCTAATGATTACAGCTGGAGAGTGAAGAGGTCTCTAGTTATTACAATTCATCATGAGGAAAACATGAATACATTTAATAAATGATATGATATTCTATCGAAAAGTTGTTGAGACATTTTACCTAAAAATGTCTCAAGAGGAAAATTCAGGAATTGACCTACTGTAAGTGAGTGATTCCTCCTTGTGTGAATCGTAAAAATCTACAAAATGTACTGGAAATTCACCTCCTAGTTGCTGACATACATATTATACATCCATTATCTATAAGCACTTATTTTTAGAGGGTCGCGGGGGAGAGCAGAAACATTTCCGACCTAACATTTGGCGAGAAGCACCGTACAGTGTACACCTTGGACAGGTTGCAGTGTATTACATTACATTACATGTTACTTGTTAGACTTACTTACTCAATACTGTGGACAATCACCACAGGAGCAATTTGGGGTGAAGGGTCTTGCCCAGGGACACAACGACATGCTGACTGCAGTGGGGTTTGAACCTGTGACCCCCTGAACCGAACACCAACGCACAACCCACTGCGCCACACGCCTCCTTTTACAGAGCTGAAATAAAGACTTTCATGCTCAAATTCATACCTGCAGGCAGACCAAAGTGGTAGGGGACTGGCTCAATACTTGAAACATGTTGATGTTTTCCCATAATAACTTGGTATTCAGTATAGTCACTGGTGTTGAAAATCTCAAACATGACGTAGTCCTAAATATGAATGGAATGAAAAATACTATCACTTGATGCTATGAATTCACGAGGGCACAGGAATAAAACAAAGGAGTGTGGAGGTGAATCCATAGAGACGAGCGGGTAATCACGGAGCAGAGCAGTCCTTGTTCTGTCTGATTTCCTCCTCTGTGACACCTTCTCCCTCGGGGTATTGTGACATCCAGAGGACATGTCTAAGTAACTCTTATCAGCCTTTGCAACACATACAATCACACACACACATCCCAGCTTTTGGAGTGTTTCCACTGGTGACAAATCATTCTGCGTGTTTTATTTTTTACTTCCTTTCGATTCCGTGGTGCTTGTGGTCTCTTTTAAATTTGAACAGACAATTACGTAAGAAAGACAATGGCCCTTATGTGAGCCCTATCCCTTTAGGCATGCATATGTGCACTGCATCATTAAGAAGCCTCTCTATCTTCAGACCTCCAGAAAGCTGAGGAATGTTCATCATGGTTAATTTAAAAAGAGACTATATCCGTCCTGCACATGACGCGGAAAGCCGCTCAGTAACGTATATGAAAATACATTTCTCATGTGTGGCCATCATGTGCTCTTTGGATATGACACCGACTGTACAGTACATGGCTCTGTGGGGACAATAAGCATGTGAAGCACGGCCAAATGTCAGTGCATTTTTAGGCAGCCTGCCATGTTGGCATGTGAGCGGTGGGGACGATAATGTCATAAGTAAGAGGCGGTGTGTTTGCGGTTGTTTTAATGCTGGAGTGTTTGTTGTTAGTAGTGAGGGGGTGATTGTAGATTATAAATAGCAGGAGGCGGAGTCGGTTGTAGCCTACTGTAGATTCAGCTGTTGAAAGCCAGAAGCCTCGAGGCCTTTAAAATTGTTTAATTATTGCACTCCCCAGGTTGTGTCCTGACGTTGTGACACAACTCTAAACACAGTTCAGTCAGATGGGATATTTGTGTCCAGAGACGGAGAAGTCGCTGTCTGCACACAGCTGCATTTCCAAATCCAACCAGATTTTCCACTGTGTGTGAGTGAGACTGCAGCTGGGGGAGCAGATGTTACATGGTGTCCCAGCGGTACTACAAGGCCATGTAGCATGCCCCCTGTCCCAGTGCTGACACAGACAGGTCAGTTTAGGGTATTAGGCTTGACAGATGTGGTGCTGCAGCCAGGGTGCGAGGACAGAGGAACTTGCTCATTACTTACGGTAATTAATAGTGAGATTAGCTACACTAGCTATTTGATACTGAGAGATGTAGTGCTGCATACTGTGACTCCACATACCTCTTTTAAAATGGGTATATCCAATGTCCTGTTTTACTTCCTTCTGCCTAGTCCTTTTGATTTTTACCCCACCGCCTAATTATCCTTTTATTACACATATTTGTCCAAATGATTATTCCCTTCTCAGTTGTCATACCTAATTCATTTATTCATCTTAATCCATTCGTCTCACCATTTATGTGGGAATTTTGTCTTTCGAAAGCTTTATCTGTGCACCTCCAGTTTCAGGTATTTGCCAATAATTTGATAAATATCATGACAAACTGTCCCTGCAACAAACAGAAGATGTTGCATTCACTTACATCATGACTCATGAAGCTCTATTCAGTAAAAGTGTGTATTTGGCAAGAAACATTAATGAATATAAATGAAAGAACATGTTTTCACTGCAATATAAAAAAGAGGGATTATGAGATTTAAATTTAAAACTTACTTTATTGTTGATTTTCTGTTTTGTTTTTGCCCAAAATATCACATTGGAAACAAAGATTAGTTGAGTTTACTTAGTATTGGTATAGCCTATTACATTTGCTGTGTTGTGACATACCTGCTGTGAGCACAACATACAGTGTGTTTAACGCATAGCATACTAAAAAAACATGATTTTGTGAAATCCATTGATTACAGTCTGAATAATCTCAAGCAGGTCTATTAGTAAGACAAAACATGTTGCGGCCAAGAAGCTCGGCAGCCTGTTTAAATATGTATAAGGTGAAGCGTTTATGCACACAAAGCCTCCTTGTCTACATGCATTGTCATTACTTAGCGACCTGCACATAACATAACCTTGTAATGTGACATGACCTCCTGCTGTCTTGCACCTTGGCGGCTGGCTCCAGTTATTGGCTTCTCAATCCAACCCTCATCTCTTTCTCTTTCACTATAATCATCTCCCTTTTTGGTTGGATTTTCATTTCATTGTCTAAATTAATTATAATCCCATGTGACTCCCTCTTTGTCTACCATAATGAGGCAGGGCTGTGGCAGCAATAGCTTTTTTGGAAAATATGTTGTTCTGCAATGTTAAATATATTTCAAGCTTTTTCCCACCTCTTACCAATTTTTCATAATTCTTGCCGTGAAATGAGATCTTACCACTTAAATAAATATATATGGAAATTGAGATGACCTTGAGCAGAAAGGGGATGACAGAATAGATGTAGTCCTGTGTCATCATCCTTTCAGAGCATCCTTCAACACGGCACCTTTTCTTCTCAGTTACGGTAAGCACATCAGTTAGTCCCGAATACTATTCAGAACCATTCTCTCAGACTTTTGATTTAAAAGTGAGAAGATTATCCAATTTCCACGAACTATGTTATAAATCATGCTCTCCATTTCCTTACAGACGAATGCTTTATTCCATTTATTTTAATTTATTATTGTGAGTGCAAGATAAAAAAAAAGCAATCCCAGAACTGAAGGAATGAGGATCGTACATTTTATTTTATTATATGGGAAGGCTTTTTACTTCCATTGAAGAGCAGGCTGATTTCAATAAGCATTAACACGTTTGAATATAATTGATTTACTGTTCGTTTCATTCAAACAAAAACAAAGATTTGGACCAATCATTTCACGTTATTTCAATTTCATTGGTGATATATTTCTTCTGAGATCCAACGATATAAAGTAATAGCAATAATATTGAGTTTGCTAGGATGTGTCACAGTACTTAATAGCGAATAACACTCCAATAGTGATAATGAATGTTGCAATATTTCTGATTTAAATGTACAGCTCAACAGATATCAGCTATAGTTTTTCAATAAGTGTTCCCCTGAAGGAAGGAAAAATGACAATATTTTCCAGGATGAGGCTATAAAAACCTTGAACAAAGCCAGAGTGAATCTTTATTATTAAAGACAATTGGTTTGTAAGACTTACAGCTCTTGTCGCAGGAACATTCATGTCATGCATACAATGATTACAATTGCTGTGATCTCACTGCTTGTTGTGGGAATGGGATATAAAATCATGCTTATAATTTATTGGATGTGGGGAAACTGATATCCTTGGTTTGCAATAGTGACCTTGTGACCCAAACAGCTCAGGAAACACTTCCAGTAAGGAAAATATTACTTAAACTAATCAGACAACAGGCAACAAGTGTTGTCTGTACAAACGTCATGTTAATAAATGATCTGCAGTCAAACAGCAAATCATTACATTAACACCTACTGTTCATCATAAGTCATTTTTCTATTGTAATAATCTACAAACTCCAAGAAGACCAATTTAACAAAAACAAAGAAAACCACAGATTTATTACACATCACACCATGCATAATGAAATTAGGTGAAGTCTTATATTCATCAACAGATGAACTAACTAAGTGTTATGTTTAAATAAACACTTAGTTTGCTCAATTCCCAGCTGTGGGTAAACCAGCTTTGTAGAAGGTGCTGTTACGTCAGATCAGCCCCATGGACAGTAGCTATGGAGATCCTTGGAGAGGTGTGGAGTGTGTCATTGGAAACCAGCTGCACAGTGGGATTTTTACTTTATTTATAACTACATTTACAGCTCACTGACTAGTGACTAGTCCTTAGGGTTCTCCGATCAGCACAGACGTGTTAAGTGCCAGTGGTTTATCTAGAAGGACCTGTCTAAAATCACTGCAAATACATTTAATGTAGCTTCCTCTATTTGGATGTAATACAACAAACCACATTCAATAAGTAAACTGGGGTGTGCCATTTCCTATCTTTCACAATAAAGATAAAGCTGTATGATTATTTTGTTCACGTTATTTAAGAACATTAAACTTAGACTTTCTCTATTTTTTATAAATATTGTTATACAAATGCTGCATTTTCTTTGTTTTCACTTAAACAGCACACTTTAAAAAAACACTTACCAATGTGAAGAATCTGTTAGATACTGCTGTTGAATTAAAGAACAACTCAAGGTTGGAGCATGCATTGCATTAAATGTCAACACATGTATTAACAGTATCAGATTGTATGTCAAAACCAACAAAATCCAGGGAAAAGACTTGAGCACACCTCAACCCTCAATGTGTCATTGTATGCAACCTTTTTTAAGTTCCTCTCTTTTAGTCTCATTTAGTTTTCCTTCATTCTGTCACTCTTCATATTCCTCTCTTCACCACCTCCGCTTTGCACACAATAGCACTTTGTCATTGTGTTAGATATAAGGCAATTTGTTGATGATGCAATTTCCAAGGTTACTTTACCATTCTGGATGCATGTCCGAGGACATTTAAAACATTTAGCTGCTGGGACTGAGTTCGGGAAATAATTTTATTTATTTACATTCCAGTAATACTAAATACTGCATTTGTGCTCTTTAAAAGTTGACAAGAACTCTCCAGATTGATCATGTCATGGGCAATGAAAGTTTATCATGTGCTGTAAATGTGTTAGTATGCGTGTTGACAAGTCTGTACACAACCACGCACAGGAAGTTGCTCAAATCGTGCTGCTTCGTATATCTGCAACCATGTGAGCTTTGCAGCTTACAGCCATAGACCTTAGGAACCATGCAGAACCAGAAATAAAACTGCTGCCCAATCAATGTCTTACATGCTCACGGAAGGAAATGTTCACATTGACTGAATGAGTATAAATGTGCCACAGTATATAATACATGAGTTTCGTGACAGACTGCCTTAGCTGGCCACCAGTGTGATAGACATTTTGGCAGACTTGATATGTCTGTATGCTGTAGTCGTGTAGGGTAAGGGCAATGTGTTGATGATGCAATTTCCAAGGTTACTTCTGATGCTTGTCAGAGGACATTTTCAATATTCAGCTGGGACACGGTTCCAAATAGCCAAGATTGCACATCTCGCCTCATTTATTTACATTCCAGTACCGACACATACTGTATTTACACGCACTGCCTGCTTTGTGCTGCGAAAGTGAAGGATGACATGCAATCCCCAGCATTGTGATGTCTGGGGTAATGAAAGTTTAACATGTAATGTAAATGTGTTTGTATGCGTGACTGTGCAGGCGCCCACAAGTAGAAGTTGTTCAAATGGTGCTGCTTTATTTATGTAAGCTTTGCAGCTTATAGCTATTGTTACGTTCCCTTCTAAATCTAGGGGGTACAAAGGGAAGTAACAACACACAAGGATGACCAAGCACGACAAAAAGGGAGAGAAAACCGATCTCTGTGTACGAACAAGTCGTTTAATGATCAAACAGGAACACGGCTCACCAGCCAACTTGCAAAACAACTCCAGCTACAAATATATATACTGGAGACATGGACACCACGCTGCACACATCCAGCCCGGGGAGAAGGGGAGAGAGAGAGACAGCAACCTTCCTCCTGTCCTATATGGAGGCCCTGATTGAGGATTGGGAGCACCTGGGGAGAGGCTGCACCTGGGGACAATCAGGCTATACCTGGGGAGTCAGAGGGAGAGAGAGACAAACAAACACACGACCACACAAACACTACGGCACGTAACACTTCCCCCCCATAAAACCAAACAAGTGTTTGGTCACAGTTACCAACAACACTCATTACCTAGTTCACCAGCATACTATTGGATGCTTGGAAGCTGCCACCTGCTGCTTCCAAGCCACACACTCCGCTGCTAAATGACCAGGGTCAAGACAAAAGAAACACAATCTCTTAGTGTCGGGACCTGGGAGAGAAACAGAATGAGCACGTGTGACACGTCTGTTACGAGCCCTACGGTGAGGATAACTGCCCTGAGGATACACCTTACCCCCGGCTATATCATTACCCATTATGACATCCACACCGTCGACAGGAAATTTGGGGAGCACAGCAACTGGAAAGAAACCAGTAGCCAGTTCAGACTGGACATGGACATTGTGAAGATGTGCGGGCATAGAACCCATTTCAATACCTCTCACCACCATATCCGCATCACAGGCAGACTCAGCACTCAGGGGCAGGGCACCGGCAAGGATGAATGACTGTGAGCCCCCACTGTCTCGCAACACCGTGACCTGCCGCTGGTCCTCCACCTTTCCCGACAGAGAGACAAAGGCAGTAGAGATGAACGGTTTCAAGCACTCATCAGGCCCTTTGTTAACAGTGGCCCGTCCACTAGGACACACTGTTGTAACCAAACCCACTCCTTCTGGGCGCTTGCCATCCACTGTCTGCTTTCTCTTCCAAGCTGCACAGTCTGCTATCATATGACCTGGGTCAAGACAAAAATGACAAGCTCTGTTTATCCTGGGACCTAACAATGGAACACTGGCACCGGGAACGTAATTGTCAGGAGCTCTACGATAAGTGTCCCGCTGAGGAGGATCACGCTGAAAAAAAACGCTCTTGTGTATCAGCGCAAACTCGTCTGCCATAATGGACTGCGGTCAACTCAGCCGTCTCTCAAATTTGCTTGGTCAAATGAGCAGTTCTTCATTTCTGAGTGCACGATTTATAGCGCCTTTACGGTAATCGCTGAGAAGCGGCACCAACGCAAGAGTAAAAGAATGCATGTTTTTTCTGCTTCATGCGATACAAATTATTTTTACCATGAGTTCTTAAAAAAACTAACACTGTTTGACTCAGTCCTAGTTTGACTGCTACCAACAATAAAATGAAGTACTTTTACTGTCTTTTTTCTGGGTAATACTCTCAAATTCCCCTCCTGAGAACAAAATCATGCAACTTCTGCTATATTTGATGAGATACAATGATTTTTATCGATGCATCCTTAATAAAAGTGATACTGTTGAACTCAGTACTACTTGGACTAGTAGCACAAGTACAATCAAGTACTTTTACTGTGTACTTTTGAGTAATCCCCTGTCAAACTCCCCTCCAGAGTACAATAATGCATGTTTTCTGCCCTCTTTGATGAGAGATAAAATGATTTTGTGCAATAAGTTCTTAATGTAATTGGTACTGTTGGATTCAGTACTACTTGGACTACTACCAAAACTACAATCAAGTACTTTTACTGTGTACTTTTGAGTAATCCTTTGTCAAACTCCACCCCTGAGTACAATAATGCATGTTTTCTGCCATCTTTGATGAGAGATAAAATGATTTTGTGCAATAAGTCCTTAATGTAATTGGAACTGTTGGATTCAGTACTACTTGGACTACTACCAAAAGTACAATCAAGTACTTTTACTGTGTACTTTTTGAGTAATCCTTTGTCAAACTCCACCCCTGAGTACAATAATGCATGTTTTCTGCCATCTTTGATGAGAGATAAAATGATTTTGTGCAATAAGTTCTTAATGTAATTGGTACTGTTGGATTCAGTACTACTTGGTTTACTACCAAAACTACAATCAAGTATTTTTACTGTGTACTTTTTGAGTAATCCTTTGTCAAACTCCACCCCTGAGTACAATAATGCATGTTTTCTGCCATCTTTGATGAGAGATTAAATGATTTTGTGCAATAAGTTCTTAATGTAATTGGTACTGTTGGATTCAGTACTACTTGGACTACTACCAAAACTACAATCAAGTATTTTTACTGTGTACTTTTTGAGTAATCCTTTGTCAAACTCCACCCCTGAGTACAATAATGCATGTTTTCTGCCATCTTTGATGAGAGATAAAATGATTTTGTGCAATAGGTTCTTAATGTAATTGGTACTGTTGGATTCAGTACTACTTGGACTACTACCAAAAGTACAATCAAGTACTTTTACTGTGTACTTTTTGAGTCTTGTAATGCGCTGTTGAGGAACCTGCGACCCAAGTTGTGTATATGATCAATACACCTTAGAAAATCTTGAAATCTTGAAAGGGATGTGCAAAAGAACCATTATACAGTTTTTAATTAACTATTAGTAGAGAATAACGAGTAATGAATATACTTTATAGAGATCTGCAGATAAATGTTTAGTCTTCTCAGGCACCAACTATCAAATATCTCTCCTGATTGTTGGCACTTGACAATCACCTTCCCTGAATTTCACTCAGGTGTAACTAAAGTCTGCTTTAAGGGTTGTTTATATTTCACATCATTAATCAGAATCTGCAAAGTAACTAAAATAAATGTAGTGGAGTAAAAATACCAGGTTAACCTCTGATTTGTAGTGGAGAATTACAAAGTAACAATGAGCTGTCATGTGGGTATATAGTAATGCTGCACATTATGGATACAAGCGATTTTCACCCATTTAGTAATTACATGTTTTAAATGTGTACACACCAATGTGTTTCCTATCGCCTAAACCTCCAGGGCTGTACACAGTTTAATACTGGCAACTTCTAATTTTTGGAAAAACGTCTTTTAAAACTACAATTCCCAGTAGATACGTGCCATAGAGAACATGTTGCGAAACACAATAGCCAGCATGTGTATTTCTCGGGGGGCGTTCGAGTCCAGTTTTGAATAGTCTGCCGTGGTTTCGTTCCATTTCAAAGAGCTTGACGCTCGGCGTAACCTTGGCGCACTGCCACTCCAACATCACAGGGTTTGTCAACGGGACTGTAGTCCCAAATGATAGCTGGGGATTATGGGTAGTGTAGTATCTTTGGCCATCCTAAATCTCGAAATGTCCCGTCTGTTTCTGGTGACTTTATTTACGGCTAAAAAGCATGCTAAAATGCCCAAGATTATAGAATTAAACGAATAAATAAAAACAAGGATAATTGTGTGTTATTGTTGAGTAAATAACAGTGTGTTATTTAGAAAAGAATAACAAATTAGAAGGAAAAGATTAAAAAAATACAGATTTCAGTATTTTGAGGCTCTAAGCCCCATTTATTTTCCTCACAGACGACAAAAAAAGTCCGACATTATACGATTTAAAATAAAAACAAATAAATAAAAAGATAAAAGACTGGCATGCAATTTACGTTAGAATAAATAGAATGGTTTTGAATAATAGATGATAGTAAAATCTACGTCACTTTACAGCCCCGCCCACTTTTGGGGAAACCAACGCTGTCATTTGAACGGCGATCAAGCCTGAAGCCACAGAGCTCTTCTTTTACTGTCTTTTCTTCTTAGAGGAAGTACAGAAACACGTAACTCTAGATTTGTTTTAATGTTTGAGGTGCAATAAATGACACAGCAGCTTTTTGTCATGTTAAAACTATTATTTTCTGCCTCGCTCATGAGTGTAACAGCTGGCGAAATTACAGCCTCGCCTACTGATTTTAATGTAACCATATATCGAGCCCGATTGTCGATTTCAAAGGTGTGCTCTAAAATGATATTTATAAATGACTATTATCATTATTATAAGCAAGACAATAAATGGCAAATATATGTAGAAAATAAACGTA
This sequence comes from Gymnodraco acuticeps, assembly GCF_902827175.1. Taxonomy (NCBI): domain Eukaryota; kingdom Metazoa; phylum Chordata; class Actinopteri; order Perciformes; family Bathydraconidae; genus Gymnodraco; species Gymnodraco acuticeps. The sequence continues at coordinate 1,685,160 of NW_022992284.1, forward strand.
TTTAAGATACGTTCATAACGAACGTAACGTGGGAGAAAATACGTTTCTAGAAGATATGTAGAAAATAAACGTATTTTAAATAGATTCATAACGAACGTAACGTGGGAGTAAATCAGTTTCTAGCTAAACGTAATTGAGAATGCAGTTTAGTTCTGTGGGAACGTAATTTTTAGGAGACATGGTTGCAAAAATTATACATGTGTTATACATCCAGAAATATCGAAATATCGTTTCCCACAGTGTGACATGTATACATAAAACAAAAAGGGCCTAGATAAACGTGGTATAAATTAAACAAAACAAAAAGGGCCTAGATAACCGGGGTATACCGTTTAAAATGTTAATATATTTAAAGTGTTCAAAGTGCAGTTTCAGTGCAAGTCAGTTGAAACGATCTTAAGTTGGCGTGACGTTGAAGTCGTGCGACCCTGCTGCTGTACTGGCTTGTAGTTCGTTTATAGCATAACGTTAGCATTTCGCTTTTGGCGACTAGATTTATGATTCAAATTATAAAAGTAGGGTAGACATGTGGAGATTATCCGGCTGAACAAAACGTGATCCCTCTCTTAAATGTGTGTCAACCACAGACCTTATTTCGAGCTATTTTCCAAAATCCTATGGAGAATTTGCATTGGTTTTTCACGAAGGAACCGGAAGAAGTTTACTTCCGGGTTTTACCACGCGTCACTGCGGTTCTCTATACCTGTCAATTAGTGCTTCCATGGACCTCATCTGTAATGGAAGCTCGTCGAGGGTACGTATATTTGTATTTCAACAGAAAAGTAGTTATATACATAATTGTGTTCGAAAATAAAACACAAATGTTTATATGAATTGTTTATAGTTCTGATTTGACTTTATTTTAAGTCAAATCATAACTATTATATGTAGTTTAATCATTTTTATTTAGGTGGTCGCTCAGTTTTTCAAATGTACACCATTCAGCTCCTCCAGCACCCCTACTTCCTGCGGCACCCGACACACTGAACTCACATGTTGTTTAACAGATGACACGTTTGTAAACAAAAACCCTGCTGGGGGACTGGGTGATACATTATCTTTTAAAATTGTATGAACATGTCCAAATTTAAGAATCCCCATAGAAATTGTCAACGGACAAACTGTTTTCTCAAGATGTACATGTATTAAATAAGAAAAAAACAGTGTTCTTGTTTATTACAGGTTATAAAGTTATACTTTTATAAAATGTATGGACAACATTTTAAAAAGTGCTGGGGACATGTACCCAGCATCCCCCGCTTAAATGACACCTATGAATATATCCCTCTGTCCTTTCAGCGCAAATCGACATAGCATAGGCAACAAATCAGAAGTCAGGGAATCAAGCTAATTAATTAAAAAAGTCTAAACTGAGTGAAAAGTCTAACTATAAATAATAGATTTTAACTTATGTCTTTTCAGAGTCTTGGTTTTCTCAACGTTTGGGAAGGCAAGTGTTTCTTATTTGTCACACAATTGTAATTGCATTAAAAAATTCAATGATTTCTCAAATGTCATATTTTTTTACAAAGAAATGACGGAACTTTGACATTTCAATTTCAGACAAGAAAAATAATAATAACAAAAGAAGTCCTTTTGGCTGTCACTGACAAGCTTCGAGCCACAACCAAAACAAAAGACAACGATGAAGGTGACGAGAAAGACACTTTCTGGGGCGAGGTGTGTCAGGAGCTTGGAATATCCGATTCCAAGACCAATAGGACACGGCTTCATCATGCCTATAATCATCATAAAAAGGTACATTTTTTATAAATATTGCACTAATATTGATTCTTATTTCTGCTTTGCTTTTATCTTCATCATCAGTCTGCCTGTGTGAACAACTTTAATTTGGATGTGCTATAATATTTTATATTATTTGATTAATAATTACATCTTTGGATTTCATTTGCTCCTTGTCATGTGCAGATGAGACACAAGACACAGATGGTGACCGCAGCACCTGCCAGCCCATCGACAGACAGTGACCACACGGCCTGCCCCATCGACAGTGACCACAGTTCCACTGACATTGACCGCACAGTGCCTGCTACCCCATCGTCGGTTAGACAGGCATTCACAGAGACGAGTGAACCAGAAGACGTTTCAGAGGTAAATATCGCATATTAGCACGTAGTTAGTGTTAGTGTGTTATGAAACATGCACACTACTGTGTGGAGTGAAATTATAGTTAGTCCCAAATAAACAATTTCAGATATATTGATTCACATCAGTAAAGAGTCATTCCAACTTTGGTCACTTTCGCTAATATTTTTTCATTGTGTTTTACAGTGTAATTCATCAGGGACATATGACTCCTCATCACACTCAAAAGATGGGCAACTCTTACACTCATTTAAATTGCCTTCAAATCCTTCATTTTTTTTTGTCACTAAAGTGACTGGAAGAAACTGAGGATGAGACAACATAAGCGTCGATTCAAATCTTTAAACTGGACTTCAGTCATGGCCACTGGCATCCGGAGTGTCCACCCACACTGTTGCTTTGTCTTCAAATCTCACAGTGTGCAAACAGTTGGGTCAAAAAGGAAAGGGTCACTTTTTTCATGTGTTGGCTACTGTCGATTTGATGACTGTCCTGTGGAGGTCGAAGTTGACATTGAGGATTGTTGTGGAAATAATTATCATAAGACGCCAATTAGTAACATACAGGACAAACCTTGATGTCTGTTTACCTTCTTTAAGGACACAGGAGGCTGCCAATAATGTTATTATTCCCATTCTGTGACCGGTCAATACTGGGATACAGATGGTCTGTGTTGTGGGTACACTGGGACACTTCCTTCTCTGTATTTGTGGACTCCAAGGTAAAATCTTCGAGGTCATAAGTGTCCGAGGCAAGTAGCTCTGTGTTCCCACACTGTTTAGGCTATCTCCTCAAATATGTTGTTTACTCTCTGCGAAACCAGTTAGATGGGCTGGCAAGAGAGAGGCTCTCCAGAATTGACGTGGCAACTCTACCGTGAAGTCAGAACCTCTGACTCTTGGACTTGTGATGTGAATCCTCCGGCCGTTAACTCCAAATAAACCATCATGTGTTTGACATCAAAGCTACTGCTCTTCCCGTGTCTCCTTCCTGAGTCGGTGACTCCCACTGCATAGCTACACAGAAGTTTCCATTACAAGGATGAGTCATCCCTTAAGGCAGTTGTGACCTTCAGAGGTGAAAAAGCATGGCACAACTGTGAAGAACTCAAACATCGGCCTGTGCGTGCAGATGAAAGGGATGCACTTGCTAATGCCCTCACCAGCAAACTTCCCAGAAGTGTGTACCTTGATAAGCTCAATAAACTGGATGACACTGTGTTGGCTTCTGGAAACAGAGACCAGGTACCATCAACTGGTGTGATGAAAACATTGTCCTGGCAGGCAAGAAAGAAGCTGAGAAAACACAGCAATGAAATGATCAGCCTCAGAAAAATGATGGAGGAAGAGCTTGAGACTGAGGAAGCAGTCATTAAAAAAATTATAGCACACCCCAAAGGAGTCATGCTATGGTCCAACAAAACAATTGACCTCTTCCATGACAGGTGCAGGGAAGACATTGTATATGTGGATGCGACAGGGAGCATTGTTAAAAAGGCAAAAGGGAAAACCTCACCTTTTTATGTGTATGAGATGGTGGTCCGAAATCCGTTCAAAGGATCCTCCCCTGTCCCTGTGGCCACCTACATCACAAACGACCACACAATAGCCTCCATATCCTTTTTCCTTGGGTCATTTCTGACTGATGTAATAAGACTCCATGGAAGGGGAGCCAAAAAAAGACCTGTCATGCTGATCTGTGATGGCTCTACAGTCCTCATGGAGTCCATGGCCTATAATTTCTGTGGAGTCAGCCTCCAGGAACTTCTCTCCATGTACTACAGCATCGTATCTGGACAGGCAAAGCATGATTGTACTTTTAGTAGTAGTCCAAGTAGTACTAAATCCAACAGTACCAATTTCATTAAGAACTTATTGCACAAAATCCTTTTATCTCTCATCAAAGATGGCAGAAAACATGCATTATTGTACTCAGGGGTGGAGTTTGACAAAGGATTACTCAAAAAGTACACAGTAAAAGTACTTGATTGTACTTGTGCTACTAGTCCAAGTAGTACTGAATCCAACAGTATCAATTTCATTAAGAACTTATTGCACAAAATCATTTTATCTCTCATCAAAGATGGCAGAAAACATGCATTATTGTACTCTGGAGGGGAGTTTGACAGGGGATTACTCAAAAAGTACACAGTAAAAGTATTTGATTGTACTTTTAGTAGTAGTCCAAGTAGTACTGAATCCAACAGTACCAATTTCATTAAGAACTTATTGCACAAAATCATTTCATCTCTCATCAAAGATGGCAGAAAACATGCATTATTGTACTCTGGAGGGGAGTTTGACAGGGGATTACTCAAAAAGTACACAGTAAAAGTACTTGATTGTACTTTTAGTAGTAGTCCAAGTAGTACTGAATCCAACAGTACCAATTTCATTAAGAACTTATTGCACAAAATCATTTTATCTCTCATCAAAGATGGCAGAAAACATGCATTATTGTACTCTGGAGGGGAGTTTGACAGGGGATTACTCAAAAAGTACACAGTAAAAGTACTTGATTGTACTTTTAGTAGTAGTCCAAGTAGTACTGAATCCAACAGTACCAATTTCATTAAGAACTTATTGCACAAAATCATTTCATCTCTCATCAAAGATGGCAGAAAACATGCATTATTGTACTCGGGTGGAGTTTGACAAAGGATACTCTAAAAGTACATAGTAAAAATACTTGATTGTACTTGTGCTACTAGTCCAAGTAGTACTGAATTCAACAGTACCAATTTTATTAAGAACTTATTGCACAAAATCATTTTATCTCTCATCAAAGATGGCAGAAAACATGCATTATTGTACTCAGGGGTGGAGTTTGACAAAGGATTACTCAAAAAGTACACAGTAAAAATACTTGATTGTACTTGTGCTACTAGTCCAAGTAGTACTGAATCCAACAGTACCAATTTCACTCAGAACTTATTGCAAAAAATCATTTTATCTCTCATCAAAGATAGCAGAATACATTATTTTGTGTACTCAGGACAGGAATTTAAACAAGTATTACTTAAAAAGTACACAGTAAAAGTACTTGATTGTACTTTTAGACGTAGTCCAAGTAGTACTGAATCCAACAGTACCAATTTCATTAAGAACTTATTGCACAAAATCATTTTATCTCTCATCAAAGATAGCAGAAAACATGCATTATTGTACTCTGGAGGGGAGTTTGACAGGGGATTACTCAAAAAGTACACAGTAAAAGTACTTGATTGTACTTTTAGTAGTAGTCCAAGTAGTACTGAATCCAACAGTACCAATTTCACTAAGAACTTATTGCAAAAAATCATTTTATCTCTCATCAAAGATAGCAGAATACATTCTTTTGTGTACTCAGGACAGGAGTTTAAACAAGTATTACTTAAAAAGTACACAGTAAAAGTGCTTGATTGTACTCGTGGTAGTAGTCCAAGTAGTACAGAATTCAGCATAACCGATTTTATTAAGAACTCATTGCAAAAAATGATTGTATCTCTCATCAAAGAGGGCAGAAAACATGCATTATTGTACTCTGGAGGGGAGTTTGACAGAGTATTACTCAAAAAGTACACAGTAAAAGTACTTGATTGTATTTGTGGTAGTAGTCTAACATGTACTGAGTCCAACAGTACCAATTTTATTAAGAACTTATGGCTAAAAATAATTTGATCCCTCATCAAATATCATTGATTGATTGATCAAATATAGCATAAGCACTTTTACTATCGTCAGCGCCACTTCTCGGCGATTACCGTAAAGACGCTATTAATCGCGCACTCAAAAATGAAGCGCTGCTCATTTGACCAAGCAAATGCGAGAGACGGCTGAGTTGACCGCAGTCATAATGGCAGCCTGCTGAAGGGTAGTCACTTTCTGCTCATTCAGATAGACTACCGTACGCTCCGGTACACAGTGTTTAAACTGCTCTAACATCATTAGCTCGCACACTGAAGCAATGTCATCAGCTTTACACGCTCTACACCACCTGTCAAAGAGGGCTTTCTTCTCCCTCGCGAAGTCCACGTACGTTTGGCCAGAAGTTTTCTTCAGGCCGTGAAAACGCTGCCTGTAGGCCTCAGGCACAAGCTCATATGCCCTGAGAATAGCACCTTTCACCTTGTCATACACCAAACTATCCTCGACAGAAAGAGAAGAGCAAGCCTCTTGAGCCTTGCCGACTAGCTTACACTGTAAAAGAATAGCCCACACATCTTCTGGCCAGTGCAGAGCAGCAGCAATGCGCTCAAATGCACCAAAATAGACATCGACCTCTGATTCACGAAACACAGGGACCAAAGAAATATGCCTGCTCACGTCAAAGGAGGCAGCAGGACCAGAAGGTGTAACTGCAGAATCACCCACCACAGCTGCTTGGAGCTCTAGCTGACGCATCCGGACAGCTGTGTCTGCCTCCAGCTGCTGCTTCTGCTTCCTGATCTCCAGCTCTTGCTCCTGCTTCCTGATCTCCAGCTCCCTCCTGAGCTGAAAATCCCTATCACGCTCCTCCCTCTCACACTGGAGACGAGCCATACGCACTTTTACTCTGGCATCTAATTTAGACCCCGTAGGTGAGGATCCTGCCGAAAACGAGCCAAACTGAGGTGTGGTGAAAAGTTTTGCCTGTTCCGTAGCACTCTGAACACCAGGAGTAACACCAATGCGGCCTCCACCATGAGATACTGCTGCTACAGCCCCGGCCACCGTGCCAGGAGATTCCACTAAAGTAGGCCGACTCAAAACCCCCTGTTCCACTTGTCCAGTTAGCAAAGTAGCCTTTAGTTCACTTTTAACAAGAGCAGAGGAGACAGAAACGTGATAATGGTCAGCAACTAACCGCAAATCAACCTTCCTACAGCAGTCTAGCTGACCCACAGTAGGACTGGCCACAAACTGCTCCAAAACAAAAGCCATCCTTAGCAACGGCTACTTATAAATATATATATTATTATTATTAATTTTTTTTACAAACTTCCCCAGATCCTGCCTACCAAACTTACCTAACTATCTTCTGGGGCGTGCCGGGCTCGAGGCGACTTTAAAGGCAAACATCAGTGGTCGAAACCCTGAATCGCCTACCCCCAACAGGTAATAAATCCCCACCCAGGATTACCCCGAAAATAAAAAAGGAAAAATAAAAAATGAGTGCCTGAAGGAAGGACTGATTCAGCCCAGCTAGACACTCCCCTGTCTAAACTGAGGAAGTCAATGCTACCAAACACAATATTAACACTAAACCACAAACAACTACTCACTCTTTTTCTGAAAGATTGGACGAGCCCCCATGTTACGTTCCCTTCTAAATCTAGGGGGTACAAAGGGAAGTAACAACACACAAGGATGACCAAGCACGACAAAAAGGGAGAGAAAACCGATCTCTGAGTACGAACAAGTCGTTTAATGATCAAACAGGAACACGGCTCACCAGCCAACTTGCAAAACAACTCCAGCTACAAATATATATACTGGAGACATGGACACCACGCTGCACACATCCAGCCCGGGGAGAAGGGGAGAGAGAGAGAGACAGCAACCTTCCTCCTGTCCTATATGGAGGCCCTGATTGAGGATTGGGAGCACCTGGGGAGAGGCTGCACCTGGGGACAATCAGGCTATACCTGGGGAGTCAGAGGGAGAGAGAGACAAACACACACACGACCACACAAACACTACGGCACGTAACACTATTGATCGGGGCCACTGACCTTAGGAAGGACTACGCATGCCAACCATGGATGACATTCCTGCTAGATCATTGTCTACCTATGCTCAATGCTTATCGACACAATAAGGAATAACCAATGTAGGCTAGACATAAGGTGGCAACTGGATTTCAAAATTGAGAACTTATAATGAATGTTTTCTGTTTGCCTATATAGTTGTAGATATGTACGGTATGTGTCTGCCTCTCCCGTGGCAAGTTTGTATCCATCATGTTTCTTAACTATAACATTGTTAATAGATTTAATACAATACATTTACTGTGGACAAAGGGGCGCGCCTTACTCTGTGATTACAAAATATGCATGAGACTGTCGTGATTCGTTGTTCATCAGAGCCAGTGAACAGGAAGAAACACATTTTAAGCTGTTGATATTGTGGTTTTTTGCTCTAAGATTTCCTGTAAATAATAAATGTTAAAGTGAATTGCTTTATTGACTGCCAAATTAATGTACTGTCATAATGTATACATACTGATTACAAATGTGCCACAGTATTACATGTCAGTGTATAGGGACAGACTGGCTTAGCTGGCTAGCGGTGTGGAAGACTTGTCCGCTGTAGTTGTAGTGGCAGTTTAGCTCTCTATGGACACATTAATATGAGAATGTGTGGTGTCTAGGTGTTGCTTTAATTTTAGGAATTATAATTTGATTTATTTGTTTGTGTATGTACTCACATTGTTGAAATCAATATGCAGAGGAACGGTCATCACACCTTCAGTGACGACTGGTCATTAGTGTCATTAGTCATTAGTGTCAGCAGAAAGTATTAAAAATAATTATTACAAAAAAATGCAAAAAAGAATATAAAATATATTTTAAGATCATGTTTAATCATCTGATTCGTCTGTACATTGCTGTTATAGTCTGTGTTCTTCTAATTAGTGTCTAGTGTGTGGCTATTGAGCAGCCATGTGGGACAAAACCCGATCATGCCCCTCCCTCTCACTGTCTAACTGAATGGTGACTGTAAAAACTACACTGCGCTTGCTCAGAATATTTTCCTATTTAATGTGTGTGGCAAAAAAATAATGACCATAGGGGCATAGAGCTGCCATCCCCACCATACGTCATCTCACATAATTCAGAGCTGATTGGCTGTAAGTATGTGTGCCGCGAAAAATGTGGTGTGTGAAGAGGAGACGAGAGAGGTGCAGTGACGCATCCTAAAACCCGGAAGTAAGCTGCGCATGGCTTCCCTCCTTCCCTCGACAAAAAAGCAATGAGATTTCTCCATAGGATTTTAGAAAATAGCTCGAAATAAGATCTGTGGGAAACGTACCTGTTAGATAAATGCACGTTTTGTTCAGCCGGATAATATCCAAATGTCTACCGTACTTTTATAATTTTTTTATCATAAATCTATCGATTAGATTTATGATTCGACTTTTGAAACTACAAGAAGAAAAGGAGGACTTTTACAAAAAAGTAATAGAGATTTTTGTCCAGAAGGATAGGCAAATGGACTTCATCTTCAAGTCAAGGTAAGACCGCAATTGTATTGAAAATGGGTTCTTACTAAGAGAACAATCCAATATTTAAATTACATTTTTTGGGTATCCTTTATTCCTTTTTAATTGAAGCGTCAGACAAAAAAAGCTTTTGAAAATAATATTATATTTTTATTTAGGTCAAAATATAATATTTGTAAACCTGAAGAGTCAGTGCCAGTGCTTTACCAGCCATGAACCTCACTGCACGTCACTGCAGAAGCTTATATATAGACATCTAAGTTTTTTGTGCCCCACCACTTTTGTACATATAAAAACCAATCCAAAAATCCAATCCAAATCTAATCGTATCACTATGTATACTGTATTCTATGTATTAGACTTATCTATGATCAGCATGCATAGGTGCTCCTGATGATTGTGACTCCTACCTTTGAATATGATAATGATCTATTTGATGTGAAAGACATTTGTACATTTGTGTTGTTTCCACCAAATGCATAAAACAATATCCGTTTTTTTATTTTCTCCTTCCCACTCACCTTCTTGACAATCGTTATTCATGTAAATATGTATGCAACAACTCTGTCATTACATTCAATCAATCATCTATTCAGGCACCTTGTATTATCAGTCAGGTGATGGATGTTGGTCTTTGGTAAGGTAGAAAGACTCAATATAAATGCATTATATTTACCACTAACCATAATTTGTTCAGGCTATGTACAATGCAACTGATTACCTCCTTTATAACCGTTTATCTCTACCTAAATTGATGATAGTCTGTAATTAAGTTCTATTGTCTATTTGATGTTATACTTGCCTGAAGTGTATATTCAATAATATTCATTACGACTCCCTTTGTGTCTGTCTCTCTCTTTGTGTCTCACCAAACGGAAAAAACGAAGATGGGAAGAAAATAACCAACAAAAGTGGGCACAGAAAACACTTAAGCACAGCCAGCGATGTTTACCGGTAGACTAATTATCAGCATGGAATATGTCAATATAGGACTTATAAATGAGACAGCTTAGAAAAACCACTCAGTTGTATAACCGCTGTTACATGGAAAATTATCTATGATTACTATACGCCTTACATTCATAATTTCAGCAGGAGGGTGGGGAAGCGGCGCTGTGGAAGAGCAGAGTGGCGAGTGAGAGCTGTCATCTTCCCTTTACAAGCTTAAAAAATGCCTGTAGCTCAGTGGCGGCTGGTGGAATTTTTTTGGTGGGGCTATGGAACATAGCATACAGTATAAACTGTGCAACAGTACAGTAGGCCCACACAAACTACAGAACACTGGTGCTTTGGGAACACTCAAATGATTTAATTTGGCAGGGAAACGGTGTTCAGGGGGAGTGGCTGTACCCGTAGGATAGAAAAGGGGGAAGTGACACAAACATTTGTATCATCTGTTGTAGACCCAAATAAATAAAATAAGAACTCATTCTCAAAAAAGATAAACGCCATTCTTAAAATGTATAAACGAACATTAGTTTGATTAATATTGATTAGAGTGCACAATAGAAATAAAAATAATTCAGAGAAGAAAAAGAGATATGTTATATATCAAAACCCAGTTAGATTAACATTCATTGGATAGCACACTTTGTTTGTGTGGATATGTAGCAAATTAACATTTTAAATAGCACTTAATGACTGACTGAATGGAAATGACAATAAATGAAAATGTAAAACGAAAAAAGCGATCATGAAAATGTTTCCCAAAAATGAATAAAATGATTTTTGACCACTTTGTTGTTCAGATATATCACATATTTGTAACTAAATGATACATTCATTGAAACAAAACACGGTATAAACTGAGGAGGGACTCCCGTGAGGTTCATGTATTTTCTTCACTCCGCTGGGAAACTGCTCTCATGTGTTAGAAATTAAAATCAATGTTTTATGGCATAATGTACCTTAAACATACCATCAGTTTAAATGCTATTTTATTCTGGAAAAACCCGGAAGTTCTCAATACCAAGCTTTTATTCTGAAAATCCTTCATGACGACATCCGGGACTACCGCCCATTAGTATCATTAAAGTGGCTATTGACGCCGTTAACATGTATTACATATAAAGTTATGAAAGAGATAAGGAGGAGAAAAGGCATGTGGAAGTAAGCAATGAATGTAACATGTCGAAATCCTCTGTTTAACGCGATATCGGACACGAACGAACGAGGGGGGAAGTCTCCAACGTCACTACAGCTCACAGAAAGGAGGAGTGAACAGCCAGCAAGCAGGAAGGACGAATGCTTGTAAATTCTCTTCTGCACGGCCGGCACCTGGGGGAGGAAGCTGCAGTCTTTCTCTCCTGACTGAACAATATCCTGTTTGTAACATTACCGCGCTTTTTATTAATTAAAGTACCAATTTTGAACCTTCTCAGAGACTCCATTTAGTCTCCTTTTTAAGCTTCTCACCTGGACGCGAGAAAAACGATCACGGTTTACACATGTCAAGAAGCATCAGATCAGTGCATGCACTGCATCGTCCAATCAGTGAGCGATACACAGTAAGTGGGCGGGGCGAGTGTCTGAGGATTTAATCATGGCTGCTTCTCAGGTCGACTATTTTCATTTCCTCGCTCCTCGGTCTCACCGGAAGTTGATTTGCCCGCGCCATCTTGAGTACCGTCCCATGGCTCTTATTTCTGCCGGAGGACCGAGGATCGAGGAGCGAGGAGCGATCATGGAGGAGCGATAACCGAGGAACCACCAGACCATCCTCCGATGAAATCCTCAGATACTCACCCCGCCCCCTTACTGTGTATCGCTCACTGATTGGACGAGGCAGTGCATGCACTGATCTGATGCTTCTTGACATGAGAGCAGAGTGAAGAAAATACATGAACCTCACGGGAGTCACTCCTCAGTTTATACCGTGTTTTGTTTCAATTCATGTCTCATTTAGTTACAAATATGTGATATATCTGAACAACAAAGTGGTCAAAAATCATTTAATTCATTTTTTGGAAACATTTTCATGATCGCTTTTTTCGTTTTACATTTTCATTTATTGTCATTTCCATTCAGTCAGTCATTAAGTACTATTAAAATGTTAATGTGCTACATATCCAAACAAACAAACAAAGTGTGCAATCCAATGAATGTTAATCTAACTGGGTTTTGATAGATAACATATCTCTTTTTCTTCTCTCAATTATTTTATTTCTATTGTGCACTCTAATCAATATTAATTAAACTATTGTTCGTTTATAAATTTTAAGAATGGCGTTTATCTTTTTTGACAATGAGTTCTTATTTTATTTTATTTATTTGGGTCTACAACAGATGATACAAATGTTTGTGTCAGTAAATGTGTACTAACAGAGGTGGGGGGTGTGTGGAAATAACGGGGACAGAGCTGCTGTCAGACGATCAGCTGTGCAGCGTCATCACAAACGGACGTCGCTTCACGTGACGCTCCGGAGGAAAGGACATCCCATTGCTCTTAAAACTCATTTCCCTGCTTCTCGTGGTTCCCTTGCGTCCCTCCATGCTTCCCTGGTGGGAGGGACTAAACGCAGGGAAACGATGCAAGTGAGGGAAGCAAGGATTTCATTTAATCGACCTGAGAAGCAGCCCATGTACTGTATTACGTTCCCTACTGGGCTAGGGGAACCAAAGGGAAGCAGCACAAACCAGAGTGGAATTGGTAAAAGTTATAAGTGGTTTTATTATAACTATCACTTGGCACAAACAAAGGGCCAAATGCTGGTTGACAACAACCAAAATAAAGAGACTCCAAAAGAGAGTTTAACAGATTATACACAGTAATAATTAGTATAAAAGAGAAACAAAAACCTCACTAAAACGTGGTACATGAAACTGAAAAAGGCTGTAACAAAACACAGCTGATGCTAATTCACAGTCGCTAACCGCTAGGCTAACCAGGGGCCTACTACGAAACTGGTTCAACCTAACCTGGATATGTTTGAGTTAGCCGGTTGGCCTAATCCAAAACATACGCGATCTCGCTAAACGGTACTACGACGCTGGTTATCAAGTGGATCGCTCAAGCCAGCCGTGTCCTATCTAGTGGTAGGACACGGTGCGCGTTCACATGAAAGGGGTGGTATTTGGAGCATTCGACCAATCACAAACATGGAGAAGCGTACTGACAGCGCAGCGTCATACTTCCTGAATGAAAAGTGAACTTTAATACTAGTCAAAAATGAAGAAGTTAAACTTTGAACATCCATGACTTAAAGACTTTATCCAGGATAAAAGCCACATAGCTGTGTGGCACAAATAAAGTTTGAATGCGTACATTAACAGGTTTATGATATCACTGCCCCGTCTAAAACACGATCTGACTTTAATTACATTTGTCTCGAGTGTTTCGTCAACTTAATGTGTTGCTTAAAATAATACTTCTGCATACAGTATGTGACACTGTGAGTGTTGCACGGCCAGATACGGCTCAACTGACTCAGATAAGAAAATATATGATACATTATGAAGTGATATGCCGCGGACTGTACTTAATGTTACTATGATCCGGTTACTTATGTTGTGGCAGATATTTAAGTAAGCTTTCTTAACGCTAATGTTATAATAGTCAGATTGCTCTGAAGATGGAGGTGATATTCTATTAATGTTCACGTTCACACAGTCGGTGATTTTTGCTGGCCGTCTTTCCTGCAATGGCAGCTTTTCTGTATTTCCTTTCTCCTGTAATATGACTTGATCGCTTTAAACTCCGCACACTGAGCTCTGATTGGTCAGCAGGCAGTGCTTTCACTGAGTTGAGCTCTTAGCCTGCAACCTAACCTGGTCCCGACCAGGTTAGCCGCTAAGCATAAGTTACCATGGAGATCTAGCCTGCTAAAAAGAGAACCAGCTTCGTAGGACCGGAAAGCCGGAGTTGTCCCTGAATTTAGCCGGCTAAGCGAAAATCCTGCTTCTTAGTATACCCCCCTGGTCTTCTTTACCCACACAACACTAAACACAGAACACTACTTTAACACACTGCTAAGCAGTATAACAAAACACAGAACATTCACTGGATTATCGAGCATAATGAGTAAGCACAACAAGAGGAGGCGTCTGTCTCACAACACAGAGGCTGCTTCTCAGGTCGATTAAATGAAATCCTTGCTTCCCTCACTTGCGTCGTTTCCCTGCGTCTAGTCCCTCCCACCAGGGAAGCAAGGAGGGACGCAAGGAAACCACGAGAAGCATGGAAATGAGTTTTAAGAGCAATGGTACGTCCTTTCCTCCGGAGCGTCACGTGAAGCGACGTCCGTTTGTGATGACGCTGCACAGCTGATCGTCTGACAGCAGCCAGCTCTGTCCCCGTTATTTCCACACACACCCCCGCCTCTGTTAGTACACATGTACTGACACACACATTTGTATCATCTGTTGTAGATCCCAATAAATAAAATAAAATAAGAACTCATTCTCAAAAAAAATAAACGCCATTCTTAAAATGTATAAACGAACAATAGTTTGATTAATATTGATTAGAGTGCACAAAAGAAATAAAATAATTGAGAGAAGAAAAAGAGATATGTTATCTATCAAAACCCAGTTAGATTAACATTCATTGGATTGCACACTTTGTGTGTTTGTTTGGATATGTAGCACATTAACATTTTAATAGCACTTAATGACTGACTGAATGGAAATGACAATAAATGAAAATGTAAAACGAAAAAAGCGATCATGAAAATGTTTCCAACAAATGAATAAAATGATTTTTGACCACTTTGTTGTTCAGATATATCACATATGTGTAACTAAATGAAACAGGAATTGAAACAAAACACGGTATAAACTGAGGAGTGACTCTCGTGAGGTTCATGTATTTTCTTCACTCCGCTGGGAAACGGCTCTCATGTCAAGAAGCATGAGATCAGTGCAGTAAGGGGGCGGGGTGAGTATCTGAGGATTTCATCGGAGGATTGTCTGGTGGTTCCTCGATTATCGCTCCTCCATTATCGCTCCTCCATTATCGCTCCTCGCTCCTCGATCCTCGGTCCTCCGGCAGAAATAAGAGCCATGGGACGGTACTCAAGATGGCGCGGGCAAATCAACTTCCGGTGAGACCGAGGACCGAGGAGCGAGGAAATGAAAATAGTCGACCTGAGAAGCAGCCAGAGCCTGCCGAATGATCTCCGTCCCCGGCCTTTGTACTCCTCCCCCGGAAGATGTGCCAGAAGTAGGCAGGGATTGGATGACATCGGTCCAATCACCTCTTCGGATGGTACGAAGGCGGGACATCGAGGAAACCTTACAGCACAACAGAATTACTAGCACCAGGAAAGCAGCGGCTGTAACACCCCCTCCCTTAAGACAAAACCCCACAGGGTTTTTGTGAACCATAACACCCCACGACACAACAAACACAGAACACATCATTACAGTCTGGACAGAGTATCTGCAAACACGTTCTCTGAACCCTTTTTATGTTGGATTTGCAGGTTGTAGTCCTGAATGATCAGAGCTCACCGCATGAGACGCTGGTTGTGATTGTACATGCGGGACAAGAAGACGATGGGGTTATGATCGGTAAACACTGCAACTGGCAAATAACTGGATCCGACATAAACCTTGAAGTGCTGGAGAGCTAACAACAAAGCAAGGGTCTCCTTTTCAATGGTAGAATATCGGACCTGGTGTTTGTTGAACTTGCGGGAGAAATAACAGACAGGATGATCAACTCCATCCGCATCCTCCTGCAGTAGAACAGCACCGGCCCCCACTGCACTGGCATCCACCTCAAGTGTAAAGGGCTTAGAAAGATCGGGAGCAGCGAGCACAGGGTTGCGTTCCGATAATCCAAAAATCAGCTCCTAAATTCTAACCCTATCTCCTATTCCTTGACCTCTGAGTGAAACGTCACGGGGTTAAGGGATAGTGGATAGGAGAATTCAAAAGGACTTAGGCGAAGAGACCGCAGTACTTTAGAGAATCCGAATGCACTTTCACTATCCGACGTGTTTATGATGCGCCAGCGGACGTCATGAATGTGCGTCTGCTGCTGTGGGGAAACTATGGAAACTACAGTTTTCTATACAGCGGACTACAACATGGATGTTCAATAAGAACGAAGGACTACTGTAAACTCATCTAGAGACTCTGCACCGTGCTCTGATGCTGTTGCTTTATGCTTTATGAACGTGGACAACAGAGAAACATATTCTTCATGACCAAAGTTGGAATTGAAATAAAAAAGGAAAGTGAAACTTATGCTCGTCACCCTCTCCCTCCGGTCCACATTAACACAAATGATCCCAATACGTATGATTGTATGAAAATATCTTAAAATCAATACAAATGTATTTATTATAAACGTTAGTCCTTACCATCTATCACTACTGTGTATATCACCATTCAAACATCTTTTAAAAGTTGAACAAATTCCACACAGCTCAGTAAAGACTGTGAGATGTTGACTTTATTTGATCATTTCAGTAAAAACTAACGTTCATATTTCTCTTTTTGATTATAATACTGATGAACGTTCAGAAAAAAGCACTTTGGCAACTTACCACATAAGTTTTAAAATGCTTAATTAGCACCGTAACTTTCATGATATCATTTCTCGGTCATAATCGGTTGTTTCTGTGAACGGCCGACTGTTGTGATGGCAAATGCTGCGGCTGCAATGCATTGTGGGGCAGCATTTTCTCCTCTCCTTTCGGTTAGGGAGGTCCAGTGGTTCCTAAGCTAAAGGAGGTTATAAAGGAAGTTTGAAACCTCCTTTCCTTTCATTTGTAGAATTGGAACGGCACTTATCATGGCTGCCAGTGACGAACTTCCGGGTCATTTCACTCCGTTAGGAAGGTTCCTAAGCTAAATGGACTATTGGAATGCAACCCAGAAGCGTGACTTAAGAGTGTTTTAACACACTCAAATGCATGTTGGCACTCAGGGGTCCAAACGTAGTCCACCTTGGGACTTATCAAATTAGTCAGGGGTTGGGCTACAGTGGAAAAGTTGCGGCAGAAACTGCGGTAGTAGCCTGCCATACAGAGAAACGGCGGATATCACTCCTGGTGACGGGCACAGCACATTCAGCCACCGCAGCAACCTTAGCTTCCACCGGTCGGACTTGGCCTTGCCCAACCTGCTTCCCTAAATACGTGACAGTAGCTTTACCAAACTCACATTTGGCCAGATTCAACGTAAGCGACGTCTGTGCGAGGCGGGTGAATACCTGACCCAGGATCTTCATGTGCATCTCCCAGGTGGGCGTGTACACGATGAGATCATCCAAATATGCGTTACAGTTACTTATGCTTGATAGGACGGTATTCACCAACCTCTGGAAAGTAGCAGGAGCATTGCACATACCGAAGGCCATGACTGTGTACTGTAGGAAACAGTCAGGCGTAGCGAAGGCGGAGATTTTTGAAGCACGGTCTGTTAAAGGTACCTGCCAGTAACCTTTAAGCAGATCCAACTTACTAACGTATTTCGCGGACCCTAAATTGTCGATACAATCCTCCATTCGAGGCAACGGATAACAATCTGACACCGTAATAGCATTCACTTTACAGTAGGGGTGTAACGGTATCCGTATTTGTCCCGTACCGTCACGGTTCGGACGTCACGGTTCGGCACATGCAGTCACACGGCGAATACGCCTTTTTTTTACGAGTGGGAAAAAAGTCTGTCATTCAGGGCAGTATCCACTACACTATATATAATCCAGGGGGCGGTATTGCGCCTAAAAGCTGTTTGCCAGCCGCCCTTAAACAACAAATGATTCAAAATGTCAGAGTGCCTTATTTTTAAACTGAAACTTGCACTACTGTTCAAAAATAAATAACAACAAACCTGGAATTATGCATTTGGGACTTTTTTTTGCTTTTTCTTGTTGTACCGAACCCGTACCGAACCGTGATCCCCAAACCGAGGTACGAACCGAACCGTGACTTATGTGAACCGTTACACCCCTACTTTACAGTAATCAGTGATAAACCGCGGAGAACCATCCGATTTAGCCTCTACCAGGCACGGGGAGCACCACGGGCTAGAGCTCTCTGTAGCTAAGCCATTATTGACAAGATACTCAGCCTCCTGCTTCATAAGTGCGCGTTTGGTGGGATTTGCGCGGTACGGATGTTGTTTAATTGGCCTCGCGCTTTTTACATCAATGTCATGTGTTATCACATTCGTTTGGGTCGGGACATCATGGAAAAGGCATGGGAAACGGGCCACTAACTGGGTTATGTCATGCTGCTGCCCCTCCTGCAGATGACCTAACGTAGTCGACAGTGTCTCTATCATTTCCGAGTTACATAACCGGGCACAAACATCATATGTGTAATTCGTGGCACAATTCAAACGGGATCCAAAGATAATCTTTCTCTCTCCATTGACTTCAATACATCATTTTTCCGAAATAAGGTCCCATGGAGGTCCACCGGAAGGGTAGGGACTTCGCCACTCTATAATGAGATGAAATGTTTGCTCTAAAGGTGAGAAGTTTTAATGGAATATCGATCGTTGTCTTTGAGTAGCTGCTAGTCTTGTTTTCACATATTTCTCCCCCTCATTTTTCAATGTATAACTTAAGATGGCACAAACTCAAAAGAAAACAGACTTAACAGTCCGTTTTATCAAATGTATAATTGCTTCAGAAGTAAGCAAATTAAACTGAAGTCAAAAATACGTCCAGGATCTCTTTAATATCCAGTTTCCCCCTCCTTTTTCCCTTTAAGTAGTTGCAGTAAATCATTTTATTCACCACCGCATGTACCGCAGTATACTATATTTTGAATCAGCTTGTTCAAGTCAAATATATTCAAACCCAAGAGTGATTTATAAGGATGCAACATCAAAATGAAAAATGCATGATGTCTAAGGCACCATTTCATTCAAATGTTCCCATATGAAATAGCTGACATCTGTTAAAACGTTGGGATCTATGCTTTATTTTTCAATAGCGCACTTTGGGGTGAAGTAAAATTTGGCCCTACACTATGAGTTCGTGCTGTTTGCCCCTTCGCAGGCCAGTTGGTAGGTTCATGAAAATCAACATAAAACTGGTAGGTTCATGAAAATCAACATAAAACGTTTAGTTAGTAAAAAAACACCTTTTATCAGTGAAAATCTAGGCAGAGACCAGACTTTGGGATCCTCTAATAGAATGAGCTTCATTTATTTTTATAAATCTCACTGACTTTCAGACAGCTAGGTTACCATCTGCAAAACAGTTTCAAATAACTCCCATAACAAGACATTGTGGTGAAATCCTCCTGTGCCTCTTCAAAAAAGCAGCTGTTGATAGAATCCCACAAAAAAAAAAAGATTGCTGACCTTAAGTCAGTTCCCATGGCAACGATTGGACATAAATCTGAGGATGTGAAGTTTTTCACATCCTCCGTGTCCGCTGCCCGCTAGATATAAGTAGTAGGCCTAGTACAAATGCGGTTTCAATCACATTAGTATTTATAACAAGTGACAGGTGGACCTGCCCCCAGTTATGCAAATGAACTAAGTCCCACCTCCCATTTGTTCGAGGTGTGATATCCCAAGTAAGTGTGAGATCCGTCGATAGGAGGGGGTGATGTGTATTCACCCGTAGGTGTGAAATGCCCCAACTAGCAGTGCCTTATGGTGTCTAATCAAAAAAGGTTGTGTGTGTGTGTGTGTGTGTGTGTGTGTGTGTGTGTGTGTGTGTGTGTGTGTGTGTGTGTGTGTGTGTGTGTGTGTGTGTGTGTGTGTGTGTGTGTGTGTGTGTGTGTGTGTGTGTGTGTGTGTGTGTGACTGTCTTCCCCTAACCCCTGCTGTGGACCGGGGCTACATCAAATCTTATTTTAGCCCCTAAAGAAAAGCCCCCCATAAACATAATAATTAAAAAATAGTATTGATGTATGTTACCACTTTCCTTCTTCATCAGACAGGGTCAGTGTATGTTTTGGTCATTGGATTTTCTTTTCACAAATGGAAATTCAAAAACAAAAAACAGCTGGATATTTGATTTTCGTTTTCAAATTGAAAAACCAAAATTGAGGCGTTTTTCTTTATCATGATCAAAAAGGGATTTACTAAACTTAAAAAACGGGATGATTTTCATTTTCTACTTCTCAAAACAAAAAATAAAATCACTAGTAAACAGAAACAAAAAAACCCCAGTTTTTTCATATTCTGCTACCGGATGTTGACTTTCAAAATAAGAGCGCAGATGAGGACGGTCAATCAGTGTATCTACGGTCCATTTGTTTTCACAACGAAAACAGCCAAGACACATTTTGAGCCCAAAAATCGAATGTTATTAAGGGCTGTAAATATAATAGGCCTATATCTAAAATGGACAACATTGTTTGGAGATTTCAACTAAGCGATTCTGCACTGGGGTCAGCTCAGCCGTCTCTCGAGTTTGTTATTATTTTTTCTGCCAATAGTTCTTCGTGAGATCGATCCTGTTGGACTCAGTAGGCTAGTAGTGAAACTACTCCCACAACAAGTACTATGAAGTACTTACTGTGTACTTTTTGAGTAATTCTCTGTCAATGTCCCCTCCTGAGAACAAGAATGCATGTTTCTCTGCTATTTTGAATCAGCGTTAAAACACCTTTCTTCATGAGACTGATAATGTTGGACAGAGTATTTTAAGAGGATGGTAGATATGATATCAGCAATACTTCCAGTCAGTAGTCCGGCAGCAGTATTTTTACCCCTTGGAAAGTCTTGCCCGCTATTTAAATGGACTTTGATTGAAGTTAATAACAATATTGATATTGATGCAGTCATCATCATCATCATCATCATCATCATCATCATCAGCTTTATTTAAAGAGACTCTTGGTCCATTATTACAAGACATACAACACTCAAATATAAATTAAAAAAGGCAGTTAATGTTTCCACAGAGGTGACTGGTATCGTACAGCACTGAGACACGGATTTGAAAGCAGCATAATGACAGAGTTATGAGAAACATTCAATCGACAGATGAATTTGTACATCAGATTTCTCAAAAGAGCATGGAACGTGTTGACTCGTGCATTACAGAACATTTCACTTGCACTGCACCACCTTGGTTTTCTAAGCAGTATACGCAAACAGTCATTATATGCAACCTGGAGCTTCCGGAGGCTCGCCTTCTTATACTTGACCCACAAGGGGGCAGTATAGAGAGGAGTACAATAAGCTCTAAAGAGGTTCACCTTAACCTTATCTGAACACCAAGAGAATGTTGTATATAAGACACGCCGCTATACATGTCATCATCATCAGCCATTTCATCTGTAATGATGTGTCCCAGATACTTAGTGTTACAGCAAACAGACTGGGACTGATGGAAGGATGAGGCTGATGAGACTGAAGAATCTGTGAGGAACGAACTAGCGGCAGAGGAATAGTTATATATTAAAAGACAGCAGCATCATCATAAGAGGCCAACCATAGTGACAGAGTGTGTTACTTTGCTGAAGGATATTTGTGACCAGCTATCCAGAACAGACTCTAAAGACTGTACAAATGCTGCTGCTGATATCATGTCTACCATCCTCTTAAAATACTCTGTCCAACAATATCAGTCTCAGGAAGAAAGGTGTTTTAATGCTGATTAAAACACACTCACACACACATACACAAAGACATGCACACACATACACTGTTGGAGTTTTGAGGTTTTTACAACCCCACTCGGCTCCGCGTGTCGTTTTGACGAGTCCTGCTTAAAATCATAACAGGAAGGAAATCAGACAGAGAACACCCAGATACCAGTTTAAACAATCTGTTTTAATTATCAAAGGTAATAATGCAATGCACTATAATACATTACAACACCATATAATACAATATACTAAAATCATATTGTAATGTTTTAAGAAGTAGCCGGCCACTTCTGCCCTGGTTCGCGTGCTGCGGAGATCCTTCTGTCCTGACAGCATGTGAAGAGAGGCCGAACTCAGGAATCAACAGAATATATACCAGAAGACAGAAGGAAGGGGTGAGGTCAGCTGGTCATCTTTTCAGGTCCCCTCATTGGCAGACGCAAAATATGCTTTGTCACAGTGACCCAGCGCTGGCCAGCAGAAAACCAAACGGGCCCATTTTACAACAAAACACATCTTATCACCCAAGTCATGTGTTTCTTTATGAAAGCCATACTTGTTGGGAATATAACAGTCATTATCCCATGACATCCTCAGAACTAGCTCACCAACAAGCCTAACTGTCTTCATACCCCCCCAATCATCTCTGAACTTTTATTCACCCGAAGTAAGCTCACCCTTAGTCTAAAAGGACCATTGTCTCTCTTAACTGTGTGACTAAATTCTCAAGGCCTGCAGGATGCGCATAATTAACTTAGAACGAATTTAGCCACTATATCTAATAGTTAACCAAGAAAAACACTCAAAAGGGTAATCTTTTCACTCAAAACAGAACTCACAAGTAATTCTGCATTTTACCCCTCAAAAATAGCCTTTTGATGAAAAGGGTATAAGTGAAAGAAAAAGACTATTGCGCTAATCTACTTTAAAGAAAAAGGGAACATTGTTTCAGGAATCTATAAAAAACCTCTCTATATTTAAGAGGAAAAATGTATTTTGTTCCTTCAACTATTAATACACAGGAATGTATATACCCACACATATATTTAGGGATAACATGATGCAATACACCTCTTATATATTGGTGAGATTAAAATGAATATACCAAAAATATGCTGCATCACATCTTCTGCATAATACTCTTCATAAACTTCCGCAATTCCCCCTTTTGCACTCTTTTAAAAGAGTGCAATTTACACAAGGCACTTGAAACATATACCCACTGTCATTCTTTTCTACTGTGTCCGTCCCCCAAACATTGTATAAATCCATCCGAAGCTGGTATTTAGAGTACTTGAAACCTTCATGGAGACAGAACACCACTTTCCATGGCAGTGAAGGAACCATGAGGGGGCAGCTGGGTGCTAGTGCAGTCTCCTTGTGTGGTGAATCATCAGCCCCACCCCCCTCAGAGGAATACGCCAACAAGGGGCAGCTGATAGGGAGGGGGAGACGCGGCTAGCCCTTCACGGGTGGAACTGATCAGAGAAGTAGACTCCTCTGCTGCCTCGACAAGTCCCCTGTGCCGTCCTGGCTTGCCGTGTCTTTGTCCCCCCGCTCCGCTGACGGAAGCTTCTGGGCTGCCTGCTAGAGAGATGTCTTCCTCCTCCTCCTCCTCCGGCCCGCTGATGGCGGCTTCCGGGTCGATGCTGGAGAGATGTCTTCCCGATTCTCCTTCTCCGGGCCCGCTGATGATGCCTCCCGGGTCGACTGCCTTGACGAGGGCCAGATCTGTCCTGATGTCGTCTAGGGTCCTCGCAGGTGTTTTCCCGCCGCACACTGGCTCCCGTGGTACGAGCTGTCCCCCTTTTCTCCCAGGCAGACGGCATAAGAGGTCCGCTGGGTCACTCGGTCGGGGCCGGAGAGCCTGGGGTTGAGCCACTTTGTCCTGATGACTTTCAGCCAGACGAACACCGCTGTGTCGGCCTCGTGCTTCTCGGGTCCCCCTTTTGGCGCCAGCGACCTGTGTGGAGAAATCTGATACAACTCCCTCAAGCCTACGCTCAGCTGTTTTGACCCACTTGCAGCCTGTTGGTGGGGTGTCTTGAAACAACAGCCGTCTGTGAACAGGTTTTCTAAATTAATTGTAGACCTCCTATCTGCTAGTGCAGCTTCAGAATCTTAATACTTGGATTGTGCCAACTAAATAAGAACCCCAACATCTTTAGGTAAACTAAATAACATATTTCAATAGCTCTGAATTTCTGACAAGCATCTGTGTTTATTTTTAAATGAAATCCTTGAGATCCTATTTAAAATCCAAATATAATATGAACTGCTAATGTTTCTGGTAAAGAAACACACTAATGTTATGGATTCAAAAACAACCAAAATCACGATGCTAACAAAGTGAATGATTTCCTGGTGATACTGCTTTTACCTGTCAGTGCTTAGATATTATCACGCTGAAAAAATGAATACAGAATTCCAACAAACTGTCATCAAATGTCTTATAAATTTAGATGAAATGTATATCCTCATAATGACCTAAACAATAAAGTCTATGGCTTTTACTTCTTTACCAGGCTAGTTACATGATGTTGTCTAAATTAAATTCTGTCATTACATTACTATGTTTTAGCTTTAACTGTAATATGTTCTTTCTACATTTCAAACCTCAGTTACTTTTATACCTGTTGAAACATTACTCACAGGTCAACTTCTTCAGTATTCCATTCTGGAATCACATCTCTCACAGTAGCCCCTTGGCCACTGATTCTGCATCTGTGTTACCTGTTATAACTCAATCAATATTAGAAACATGTCAACATTCATCAAACAGTATCTTATCCCCAGATATGGAGCAGGTCAATTCTAAAACCGTCAATCAATGGTCAGATTGAACAATCGAGTTGGGGCAGCCGTACACTCCCCCTTTTTACACATGACTCATGTGTAACCAAAATCCTGTATGGGAAGAAAACCTTCAGGTAATAATGGATTCTAAGAAAATATCAAACATTTTTTCCCAAATGTACATCCATCATTTCCACAGTAAACACTCCAGTGAAATGAAGTGTTTCTCTCCATCCTTCAGTCCTAAAAGAAACAGAATCTTCATGTTTTAGTTTGAGTTCCACATTCTGCAAACTGCCACCTCCTGTGGGAGTGCACAAGTGAGGTTTTCCAATTCTGTGGAATGTTATTGAGGCCCAGAAAAATGTGTTAGTCCAAAAACATGCTTGATTAGTCATTGTTTTAAATCATGCAGTTGCACTGATCACATGCAGACATACACTCACATTCACACTCACACTGTCAGGTTGTAAAGTCAAGTTTGGTCAGGTCCACCCCAGAGTCAGTCATTGACAGTGCCTTGTCAAGTCACACTGTCGGTCAGGGTCAAAGGTCAGTTGGTCTCAGTCTTTTTTGGCCATGTGTCGTGCTCTGCAGAGACTTTGACATTTCAGCATAGGCCAGTATCCTTTGTCTACACAAATATGTATATATGGAGCGCCATCATTTATTAATTCACAATTACAACTATAATGTTCAAGATATCTCTAACTTTTCATTGAGACAGCTGCTTCCCACATTCCCCGAAAAG
Organism: Gymnodraco acuticeps; assembly: GCF_902827175.1. Taxonomy (NCBI): domain Eukaryota; kingdom Metazoa; phylum Chordata; class Actinopteri; order Perciformes; family Bathydraconidae; genus Gymnodraco; species Gymnodraco acuticeps. The sequence continues at coordinate 1,710,510 of NW_022992284.1, forward strand.
TGTTTAGCCAAAAAATGTCACTTCCTTATTGTACTACTACTGCAGTTTATCAACACCTAATCTATATTCAAATGTCTAATAGATCTATTTCAGAAACTTGTGCACATAATTATCATCTTGAGTCAAACCATTACTAGGATCTGTAAAGCTCTGCTATGTATTTCATAACTCATATTCATTTATCTTCAAATCTGGTCCACTTAAAAACAATGCTAACCTCTTTAACAGTGCGTGGAACCTTGGGTTTCCGAATATGTAACAATCACTCCTTCCTTTATCAAGGATTCTAAAAACAGAAGTCATTTCATCAATGGTTTGTAGCTAAATTTAGGAATTATCACTTATGGTAGGTATGTTTTTACTCTTTAACATCTCTAAATGTCAGTTAATTACTAACTAAATTAATGTCCATTAGGAGGTGGTGACGCTAGTCTTCCAAACTCATAATCTGGTGCCGTGCGCTTCCTGTGAAGCTGCATAAGATTTTAAAAACCACTGCAGGGTGGGTCGAGTGACCCCTCCTCCCTATTAGTCGTCAATAATATGCACCATTACAATGGGTGATTGAAAGCCTCACATTATGTCCAATTACAGCATCAGTCTTCTTTACTCTAAAATTACTTTTTAAATAGGAATATTTAGAAATGGAACAAATATTCAATCTTCAGAAAAGTTTTTAACCAATGTCTATCTAGTGAATAGCCAACATATTTGAAAATGTCAGATGTATAAAAATAAGCCTAAATACTCCCTTACCATCAAAGTCCAAATCTAGACATAAGGTGAACAGTTTTGGTAATGGACAATTTAACCTAAAAACAAAACTAAATTGGACTTGTGTCCTTGTTATTTGTTCTTCAAAATACATTAGCAAATACCTTGTGAAGTATTCGCAACATAACCAACCCTCTCTAGGATATAAAATCCATTCATCTTTTTACTCATAGTTAGTTTATATGTCAAGATTATTAGGTGTGACCTAATAATCAGATGTGTTGTTTGCTAAACAAGGATATTAAACTTTAATCTTTTCCGCATTCCAGACCATCGTTTAAACAATCAGCCTCCCTTCTCAAACACTAAACCTATTGTTGTACACCACCCTCTGGAAAACTGTTGCACAGTTATGCTGTAAAATCATCGCATAATTTCTTCAGAGTCTGAACAATCTGAGACAAGCCCGGTCATAATGTGAACAGTCAGTGATGCGTTGTCTTCTGCAGCTGTAGTGAATTGGATCAATGAAACTCTTGTTTGGCACTGGGATGTCCTGAGGGGGAAGGAACCTCTGGATTAATGTGGTACAATCAGCAGACACACGTTGTCCTCTGCACAGCAGGAATCCCCAAAAACTGCAGTTCCTCTTCACACCACTGTTGCCTCGGCAACAAGGCCCAAGCAAAATGTCAAACCCTCCTCAGAGATGCGTTCTTTGCACAGTTCTTCTGTTTCTGTAGTGAGCAACTCTTCACCAACACACTGATTCAGAGTACAACCCAAAGGTGGCGCACATCTATCCAGTGCTGCTGTAATCACAGCAAATCAGCAACTGGAGAAAAACTCAATTTAAATCTCTCCCCCAAAGGGTTACAAAATAAAACGGCTGAATGTCTATATGGTCAGGAATGCTGAAACATGTGAATGTTAAAACAAACCAATGGCAGTAGTCTACCCAGATTCTTTACTCCATTAAAAGTAGTAAAACCACATCGTAAAATATCTTGTCTAGTTGAAGTCCTGCTTCTAAAATTCTAGTCAGAAAAAAATAAAATAAACTTCATCTTTAAAATCTTTTTTTAATTTGAAACCAAAAAAGGTCTTCCTTCTCACCATGATCCTATTTTTACCTCAAAGTCCAAACAAACTGATGATTTATCTTTAAAAACCATGAGGAATGACAGTTTTCATAAAACACTATTCTTCCTTACTTGAGTTCCAAATCAAATGAGCAAAACAGGAAAACCTCCTTAACCACTTGCCTATTCTATTATTTTTCAAATTGTTTATCTAAGTTGTGTTACAAGCAGGTTAGATTTGTAACAGAATACAAAACTAACTGTATTTAGCGCTATATTTGAAAAACAAGTAATCTGATTACAGTTACTGAATATATATTTTGAACAGTTATTATTGGTGGAAAAGTTTCCTCACAAAATGTAATCTCCATTACTAAAGCTAAAACCTAAAGAAATCATCACGGAACAGTTTTCTGTCCTTATCACTTAATTGTTTCAATACAAACTAAAAAGCGTTGTGAAAACTCCCACTCTTGAGAACATCTCAACACTTTATTCCATCTGAGCACGAATGTTTATGACAGACACGCCCTATTAATCCAAAACGGCCTTTAATGGTATCAATTGTGAACTTTCTTAATATGAATTGTAAATGCAACGTATGTTCTCTTTGGAACACAGATAGGACAGTAGCTGCTGAAACTGGTTAATAGCAGCTTTCTGTCAACCAAGCATGTTGTTCTTATATTTTTACTTCATGTTTACTCACAAAACAATATAACATTCTTCAGACTAGTAGTTAACTTTATATAAGTTGTACTCTCTCTGAACTCTTCAAAACATCTACTTCTCCTGTCTCTCTCTCTCTGTGCCCTGCAGCTGCTCCTGCACAAGCTTCTCTCATCAATCACCTCTCTGTGTTTAGCCAACAGTGTGCTTTTAGCCTCGTGCAGCACCTCTGTCATGTTTAAACATGAACAGATCCCTCCTGTTTACTTACTCTTTCTTCATAAACACAATTAATGTCTACTAATGATATTACAAAAACTACCTAATGACAAATAGCACAACATTCACAATGCAATGCAATAGTAACAATCAGTTCTCAAAACTTCTCATGAAAACCACAATGTGACGTAACTGCATCCCACAAAAACTATGCTAAAAACGACAAATTATAGTTTCTTATTTATTTAAATATCTACGACACATTGATCTATTAATTTTCAATGTTATTCACTCCAACTTCAGACCAGTCGTTGATTATTCACTCCTTGTTTTAAATTCAACGCTCAGCAGCCATTTTTGAGGCATTTTGAGAAGAAGCACAAGCAGTCACACTTCGGGCTGCTGCTTCAGCAATTAGAGGAAAGCTGTGAAGAAAAAGGGGGGCTTTCTTTAACCCCTGGTGACCACGCATTTCTTTATCTGACTTTTCTCCCTTATCTATTAGTAATTATTCCCAGAAAATTATTCCCCGTACAGTCTATCCAGCTTTATGGTGCGATGTTTATTTCAACAGATAACATAATCTCTTTATCGTCACCTTTGGCTAGATAGATTAACCCCACAGAACAAGAGAACGAGATTCCGGTCCTTTCAAAATGGTTATTTGAAATTTGCGTATCTCCCCTTGGATTCACTTATAATGCAACTGCAGCTCCTATGAGACTGGAAAGCATTATTCAATTTAGTTCTGGATGGAATCATTAGAAACCACTGGATGGAATCATTAGAAACCACTGAACGCCCCCGACGAGTTAGCCGTGTCGAGTTCTGAAAAAAACGCACGGGGCCTTTCACCTTCTTCTTACAGTCCTCATCGCTTCACGTGGAGCTAACGAGTTAGTCGTGCGATTCTGAAAAATCCACGAGGTTCCTAACCGTTGCTTTATTAATCTTATTATTCTTAGTTAGTTACCTACCTATGCTAAAATATGCATTGCATTATCTTTAGCGTGAAGACTAGACACTGAGAAATATTCCTGACAACTCTAAAAAATTTGAATATAGCCAAATCACAGATTTTGAGTGTAACGGGTATCCGTGCTTACCTGATATTTTGTATAGAGCTCTGTTTTTAGTTGTCAGAAAGTATTTCGAGGTGTCACCCCTGGACAGCTTCGTCCGCTGGCTGCTGATGTGACTCCCGCTGAACGCCCACTCGTAAACGTCTGGGTCACCACTTGTTGGAGTTTTGAGGTTTTTACAACCCCACTCGGCTCCGCGTGTCGTTTTGACGAGTCCTGCTTAAAATCATAACAGGAAGGAAATCAGACAGAGAACACCCAGATACCAGTTTAAACAATCTGTTTTAATTATCAAAGGTAATAATGCAATGCACTATAATACATTACAACACCATATAATACAATATACTAAAATCATATTGTAATGTTTTAAGAAGTAGCCGGCCACTTCTGCCCTGGTTCGCGTGCTGCGGAGATCCTTCTGTCCTGACAGCATGTGAAGAGAGGCCGAAATCAGGAATCAACAGAATATATACCAGAAGACAGAAGGAAGGGGTGAGGTCAGCTGGTCATCTTTTCAGGTCCCCTCATTGGCAGACGCAAAATATGCTTTGTCACAGTGACCCAGCGCTGGCCAGCAGAAAACCAAACGGGCCCATTTTACAACAAAACACATCTTATCACCCAAGTCATGTGTTTCTTTATGAAAGCCATACTTGTTGGGAATATAACAGTCATTATCCCATGACATCCTCAGAACTAGCTCACCAACAAGCCTAACTGTCTTCATACCCCCCCAATCATCTCTGAACTTTTATTCACCCGAAGTAAGCTCACCCTTAGTCTAAAAGGACCATTGTCTCTCTTAACTGTGTGACTAAATTCTCAAGGCCTGCAGGATGCGCATAATTAACTTAGAACGAATTTAGCCACTATATCTAATGGTTAACCAAGAAAAACACTCAAAAGGGTAATCTTTTCACTCAAAACAGAACTCACAAGTAATTCTGCATTTTACCCCTCAAAAATAGCCTTTTGATGAAAAGGGTAAAAGTGAGAGAAAAAGACTATTGCGCTAATCTACTTTAAAGAAAAAGGGAACATTGTTTCAGGAATCTATAAAAAACCTCTCTATATTTAAGAGGAAAAATGTATTTTGTTCCTTCAACTATTAATACACAGGAATGTATATACCCACACATATATTTAGGGATAACATGATGCAATACACCTCTTATATATTGGTGAGATTAAAATGAATATACCAAAAATATGCTGCATCACATCTTCTGCATAATACTCTTCATAAACTTCCGCAACACACAAACACACACACACACACACACACACACACACACACACACACACACACACACACACACACACACACACACACACACACACACACACACACACACACACACACACACACACACACACAGACAGAGAGATACACATACAGACAGACACACACACAGACACACCCACACAGACATACACACACACACACACACACACACACACACACACACACACACACACACACACACACACACACACACAAAGAAAACCTTTTGAATTCATATAGAGTTTTTTTTAAAATGTCTTCTGAATTGTAGAAATCCTTGGTGTTTCAATACCCTCGTAGCACATTGTTGCCCTGAGGCAACAAACCAACCCCTGGTTGAGGGGTGTGGGGGGGTCACATTTTATAATTGATATAATATCAGGGACCCCTAAGCTCCTAAAACACACGGTGAAACATTTGTTTCCTTCCAAAATAAAAAGTCATGCCATAGGGTTAAGGCACTATCTGTGCAGAACATTACAAATATTCTTAATTTGCAGTATTTTCTTTTAAAAGTGTTCAGAAAGACTGCATCAAATATGCTATTATCTATATAATATCAATATTGTTAGTAACTTCAAAGGGGTACAAATGCTGCTGCCGGACTACTGACTGAAAGTATTGCTGATATCATATCTACCATCCTCTTAAAATACTCTGTCCAACATTATCAGTCTCATGAAGAAAGGTGTTTTAACGCTGATTCAAAATAGCAGAGAAACATGCATTCTTGTTCTCAGGAGGGGACATTGACAGAGAATTACTCAAAAAGTACACAGTAAGTACTTCATAGTACTTGTTGTGGGAGTAGTTTCACTACTAGCCTACTGAGTCCAACAGGATCGATCTCACGAAGAACTATTGGCAGAAAAAATAATAACAAACTCGAGAGACGGCTGAGTGACCGCAGTGCAGAATCGCTTAGTTGAAATCTCCAAACAATGTTGTCCATTTTAGATATAGGCCTATTATATTTACAGCCCTTAATAACATTCATTTTCTGTGCTCAAAATGTGTCTTGGCTGTTTTCGTTGTGAAAACAAATGGACCGTAGATACACGGATTGACCGTCCTCATCTGCGCTCTTATTTTGAAAGACAACTTCCGGTAGCAGAATATGAAAAAACTGGGGTTTTTTTGTTTCTGTTTACTAGTGATTTTATTTTTTGTTTTGAGAAGTAGAAAATGAAAATCATCCCACTTTTTAAGTTTAGTAAATCCCCACAAAGTATAAGTGTCTTGTTCAGATACATCTTTAACTGCAGACACTTATACTTTACAGAAACCTGCCAGGGTTAGTCAGAAACAGAGTGTTTGTACTTTGCCCCCCTGTATCTTTGTTTCATTTTAAAAAGTCAAATTGCATCAGCCTCCCATCGACTTTTTAAAATACTGATGTGTTTATTCAAAAACCATACTAGCACACAAGCCTGTTTTTTTGTGTTTTCAGTGTTTTATGTGTTTCTGTGTTTTAGTTTGTTCAGTGTTTCTGTGTTTTAGTTTGTTCTGTGTTTCAGTGTTTCTGTGTGTCGGTGTTTCAGTGTTTCCATGTTTTTGTGTTTCTGTGTTTTCTGTGTTTCAGTGGTTTCAGTGTTTTCTGTGTTTTTGTGTTTCCGTGTTTCTGTGTTTCCGTGTTTCCGTGGGGGGTATAATACACACGTTTCAATACACATGTATCATACATCTTCCCTGTTACCCTCCCCTTGTTATAATGAAGACAACAGTGCATGTGAAGGACTGTAATACACATGTATCAGACACACTCCCCTTGCTATAATGAAGACAACAATTTTTAAATGTAAAAAACCCTTCTTTTTTTAAAAAAATTTTTTTTTAAATTTTTCACACACAAAATCAATAGTTATACTGATTGTAACATCCCCAGGACCGTCTCCAGCTTAGAATTCCCCAGATTATGGGAAATATGGAGTTTTTTCACTTCAGTCAAAATATTCATGTGTATGCTGTTTTTGACACAAAGATGCATTACATCTACAAAACAGAGATGAGAGCACATGATACCCTTTTGGTGTTTGTTTCATTTCTTCGCAGAATGTTTCGGAAAATGGAGATTCCAGGACCACTTTAAATGTTTTGTTTACAATACTATTACTATATATGAAAGCAAAAATAAACACATTTTCATTTGTTATGGTTGTTTAATTGAAAATACAACATTCAACACATTTTCAGAAAAACATATTACATTTGACCAAGTTAATGTCGTAGTGCATACAAGGTAATAGACTTAACGATTTGCACTGCTGCTTCTCTCCGCGTTTCATTTACAGTGATCGGTTTATCGTTCAATTCACATTGCCCAAGTAGATGTTTAGGGGTCTCTTGGAAGTAAACAAATGCATTTTTTTTGTATCAGATAAGTGCATTAACATCACTTGCAAATTCTCTATCCTTTCACCCGCAACGATTATAATCTGCTTTGCTTCTTCCTCGGTTTCACCGTTATTAGCTCTGAATGTAATCCTTTCTGGGGCTTCTTGTGCTTCTTGTCGTCAGTTCGTTCTGTTACGATCTCAGGCACTTAGGATGTTGGACCCAATTGCAGACAGGGAGACAGAGGTAAAGTATTGGTAAGATACTTTATTTTTCCAAAAAAAACCACGATGAACAAAAGAAGGTCACTAACTAATCTCAGGATGAGATGACAAAAAATGAGACCAAAAGGAAAATCGCTCACGTAGTGAGGAACAAAACTATTCTTGAGCATAAAAGAGCATAGATCTGACCATGACAAGAGACAATACGAACTGACACTGAACACTGGGAGACAGGGGAATTTAAACACAGGGTAACTAGACACAGGTGGGAACAATCAGGGGCAGGGCTGACACTGATGAGCACAGGAGACACACAAGGAGTGACAGGTGAAAACAATCAGGAAATTAGACACACCAGGGAACTAACGACAGACATGAAAACACAGGGGAAAATACCAGACAATACACAGGGAGGAAAACATGACAAGGAGAACAGAAAAACACCCACACCTAGACATAGAAACGTGACATGACAAAATAATCCTGACACCTCTCCCCTACTTTGTAACATCCAGTCATTAAGCCCATATCCGTTATCCTGGTGATAATAAGGGTAGGCTACATCAGACTTGGTTTTTCTCAGATCCATGGCTACTTTTCAACGGTCGTCTTAGTGGGGTCCTTCGTTTTAGATGATTTGCTGAGTGGGTTGGGACTTATTGTGTTGAGTGGGGGGAGTCATCTGTAGAATTGAGAGTTTTTTTCACCAGTATAATGTCCCCCGCTGTTTGACTCTTTTTAAAAAGTTATTTTTCATCTATCATTTTCAACCAAGCAGCAAGAGGTAACATTTAAGAATAAGTAACAGGAATTACACACAAATCTGCCGAGTATCAGTAAAAAGTGTTAAAATCACAAACTTGCCTTTTAGAGTCACAGTCTTTAAGAAAATAGAAGTGTTACACAGTGACTGACATTCTACCAGTTGTAACGTTTTCAGACACCAAACTGTATCTAAAAGTATCTTGGTAACACAAGAAAAGAGAAAAAAGCATTGATGTTAACAAAAACTTGATCGTTCCACTGAAATAGCGTTAAAATCAAAAAGTGCCTTTAAAGAAAATGTATTCAGACAAAGTATTTTATTTTCAAAAATGTTTAAGGTTTTGCATACATAAAAAGTGTATCTTACAGTTCTTTTGTGAGAGAATTACACTAAAATCTGCAGAGTGTCAGTAAAAAGTGTTAAAATCACAAACTTGCCTTTTAGAGAAACAGTCTTTAAGAAAACATCTAATCAGACAATGTACTTCATTTTCTAGTTTTAAGGTTTTACATACCTCAAAGTGTGTCTAAAAGTATCTTGGCAAGAGAAAAAAGCCTAAATCTGCCTAGGCCATTAAAAAGAAACCGAATTCCTTACAAAGTACTTCATATTCTACCAGTTGTTAAGTGTTGCATACATCAAAGTGTGTCTAAAGGTATCTTAGTAACACGAGAAAAGAGAAAAAAAGCCACAATCTGCCTAGTGTCAGTAAATAAGTGTTAAAATCACAAATGTGCCTTTTAGAGTCACAGTCTTTAAGAAAATAAAAGTTTTACACAGTGACTGACATTCTGTATGGGGGTTTCACACCTGAGCTGCTGCAGGGGGGCTTTGAAAAGGGGATGAGTATGTCTGGCTCTCGGGGGGATGGTGTGTTAAGAGTCACAGTCTTAAAGAAAATCTGTTCAGAAAAAGTACTTAACTTTCTACCAGTTGTAAAGTTGTCATACATAAAAACTCTATCCAAAAAGTAAGAGACTTACTGTTCCTTTGTGAGAGAATTACACACAAATCTGCCGAGTGTCAGTAAAAAGTGTTAAAATCACAAACTTGCCTTTTAGAGAAACAGTCTTTAAAAAAAAAAAGACACGATCAAGGGGGTATTAAAATCTTTAAACTATTAATACCCTCTTCAAAGAGACTTCCTTGTAGTTAATAAAATAATTAAAACATTAGTTCACAAGCCATACAACTTAAGAGAACATCCAGTTCACAAGTCATACAATTTCAAGAAGAACATCCTTGGTTAACAACAACTTCATAGGGGCTTTTAAAGTTGTGTGAAGTAATTAAACATTAAAAATACAAGATCAGGGGGTCATCGCTGTTACTGGCAATGTCTGGTGATCTCTGTGTCTGTTTTTTATGTCGAGAGTGACAGCCGACCGTACGGCACGTTTTGTTACAGTCTTTACAAAAGAGGGGTTTAAACTCTTCCAGAGTACATGAGGGGTCAAGACAGACATAACAATGACCACTACAGGAATGATTCCAATGAGCGCTGTAGCCTGTGTAACAATGTTCACAGACATATGGAGAGCCTAAAAACCCCTTCAAGTTTTTAATCCCATAGTAATGGTTTTTGAAGAGGAACAAAAACACAATTTTGTCTCGTTTGGGACCGTCTGTCTGGAATTTACAGTGAGCACGATCTTCATCGCCTCTGTAAAACACCACAATCTTGCATTTTAAACTCTCTTCGAATGTATCAATGTCGTTGAATGTCACAGCTGTCTGATCTGTCAAACCCACCCCCCTCTGAATCTCTCTACCGCGCACTGTGGGGTCCATACGTTTCTCCATTCTTGAGATCCACTTACCTTTTAGAGAAACAGTCTTTAAGAAAAAATCTAATCAGACAATGTACTTCATTTTCTAGTTTTGAGGTTTTGCATACCTCAAAGTGTGTCTAAAAGTATCTTGCAAGAGAAAAAAGCCAAAATCTGCCTAGGCCATTAAAAATAAAACGAATTCCTTAGTTATGTTGGGGGTTAGCATCAGACCTGTTGAAGGGGGGGGGGGGGGGGGGCGTTACAGGGGTACGAGTCTGTCTGGCTCTCTGAGGGATGGTGTGTGAGAGGATCACTGAAGATCAAACTTAGATCAGCACTTGTCGCAGAAGGTAGGCTGTGTGTAAACTCCAGAGAGGGGAGGTTTTTACGCTGTATAGATATGTCGTCGTGATGGTACACTGATGGCTGGCTTAGGCTGCAAACTTCATCACCTTTTAACAAGAGAGTAAGTATATAAAACGTTATTTTGTATATTTTACACATCAGCAAAAAACAGAGAGATGGCAGGAACGGGGGAGACAGTCTCCCCCAACTGTATAGACACTGTGTTTTAGAGAGAACAATACAAGTGTAAGGTAACTGTTTTTAAATTCCATCCCCCCTCTGTCTACTGATAAGATGGCAGGAAGGGGGAGGAGGACAGGATCACACAGTCACACACACACATACCTTCACAGACACTGTGTGAGACTCCACACACACCTTCACAGATACTGTGTGAGACTCCATCCCTTTATAAACTAAAGTACTTCAACTTTAGTTAACAGCAGGGGCGCCGTAAGGGGGTGAAAAGTTAGGATGATTCTAAGGGCCCGTGACTGACAGGGGCCCCAAAAAATGTTAGAACATTAAGGAAAAATGTTTAAGTAACCTTTCATCAATCATCAATAATTAACATTAATATAACGTCATATTGATGATGTACTTACTAAACTTATGATTCATTTAACCTATTTTCTTCCAAAAGTTAATTATCCAAAGCATCGAACACCCCCCCCCCATTTACATGTAATGGTTTGGTCCTGCCTCCAAACGCTGTGCGCAGTGTGCAGCACCGGCCCTTTCTAGCAGAGAGAGAGACTAGTGAGAGCATGTGAGGAGGGATGCTAGTACTTACGTGTGTACGATGTCTCAACGACTAACAAAGTCAGGCTTTCAAGAAAGAAAAGAAAGGAGAGAAAGACAAGAGAGAGGGACTAAAGGGCGACAGTATGTCACCCAGTTTTTCAAAAGAAAAGGTAGGTCTGGTCCATGAGTGGTGGAAATTAGTCTGTTAGCTAAGCGTAGTCCATTGTAAATAATAATTGTAATGTTTTGCTGTTAATATCTTCACAGAAAATGCAGAGGTTTTTCATTTCACTCTTTTAGCTGACATTTAATAAATGCAGGTACATTTTTAGCAGCTATTCATACTAAATCAGTTGTCCCTCCCCCTGGTGCCAGGACCAACAGATCCATCTTTAGGCTCCACAGCCCTGTCCCCCCATAAGGCTTTGCAGTCTTGCCATGCTGTCCATTGAAAGCCAGTTGGCTAGAAAGCTGGACTTCAAGGACTTGATCAGTGACTTTGCCGGTAATGGCGCGTTTCCACTGCAGCGGGTAGCTCGGTTTAAGCGTGCCGAGCCGTGCGGGGCCCGTTTTTAGTTGCGTTTCCACTTGGCCTAGTACCGGCTAGCGGGTCCTAATTCACAGTTTTTCTGGCCCCATAAAATCCTGGTTCTAGGGCCAGGAACAACCAGGCTGAGTCGGGCTGAGTATGCTAAACTAGAGAGAGAATCGCTGGCAAGGGGGCTACAACTACAACAAGATGAACATATTTGACCGTGATTTAATTGTAATACACGTTTCAAAATAATGTCGAAGTAACAACATACTGATACCGGTTAGTACAAACCATGAATTAATGCTTTGACAAGTCTGCAGACAGACGGCAGGCGAAAAACCTTTTAAAATGCGTGTTTTCTAAATGGAGCTTGGCTAAGCTAACGTTATATATGCTCCGACCGTCCACACTCACAACAACGGCCTATACAGACATAAATAAACCAGCGACTGTATTCGCCATGACACAGGCAGTCTGTGGTTTGTACTTGTTTAACTTTTGTCTAGTTTCTGAACAGATATGAAGAGCTGTGAGCTCTGAGTGCTGAGAGCTAACGGCTGTGTTGTTTTTCTGGGGCTCTCATTGAAGATGACGTCACGGCTCCGCCTACACTGCGTTACTATAGTAACTACCCCAGTTCCTAACTGTAATGGAAGCGCAGCATTAAAGTGAGCCGGGCCTAATAAGGCCTAACCAAACCGAGCGAGGCCGAGCAAGGCCGAGCGAGGCTTGCAGTGGAAACGTGCCATAAGAAGGCTAGGCGCTGGGCTCTTGGTGAGTAAGGCTGAGCAAGGGCTCGTAATAACTGTTAAAGGGCAAGGCTATGGTAACGATATTGGATCACTACACAGAAGATGCATGATGAGAAAAAGACTGAGAACAGGTAATAGGCTCTGATTTAGCACCACCATCAGGCCTTTTCACTTCCATTTCCGTTTTGTTGTCCGTTTACACTTTAATACCCGCTTATTTTGTAGTTGGTATGTATATTTAATAAAAAAATCTGCTGCTTATGATATTTTTTTTGTTATAGCATTTTATAAATGATAATATTGGTGTTAATGTTCACTTTATTTTATATATTTAAGTATATTTAAGTTAAGGCATGTACACCATAAAAGATGACTATTGAGGTCTATTGTCAGGAATGTCAGTGTTATATCAAATAGTGAATTCTACTGCAGCAGAATGTTGCACGTCTGCACAGTGTTATAGTTTCACCGCTCAGTGTCAGTAAATATTGTGTAGTTAGTATTGGACTACAAGATAGATGCAAGCCTGTACAGGTAGTTATTAAAAGCATAAATGAGTCGGTTCGGTTCTGGAGGTGTGGTTAGCATTGTGCTTGGTTGGCGTGGCCTGGGTCTGGTGGTGGGGCCCAATGTGATATCTTTTCATGGGGCCCAAAATTCCTGGCGGCGCCCCTGGTTAACAGTCTCCCCAAAACTTAAAAACCATTATGAATCATAGTGCTAATACACAATAAATACAATATATACACAGAGGTTGTTTAACACACAACATACAACATTTAATAATTATATGAAGTACTTACCATAGTTTTTTAGGATCAGATCCAGGTCGGGAAAAACGCAGAGAAGAAATGCCAGGATGGTTCATCTTTATCTTGCTGTAGAAATTAGATCTCCTTATAAACCCAGGTAGACATATCACACACGCCGTCTATACATGCATCACCACAGAAGGAAGGAGGCTTTGAAACGATAGAAGATTTTAGCTTAGATTCCTGTTAGAAAGGGCTGTCTGATGAAGAAGGAAAGTGGTAACATACATCAATACTATTTTTTAATTATTATGTTTATGGGGGGCTTTTTTTTAGGGGCTAAAATAAGATTTGATGTAGCCCCGGTCCACAGCAGGGGTTAGGGGAAGACAGTCACACACACACACACACACACACATACACGTACACATACACAACCTTTTTTGATTAGACACCATAAGGCGCTGCTACAGTGGGGACATTTCACACCTACGGGTGAATACACATCACCCCCTCCTATCGACGGATATCACACCTACTTGGGATATCACACCTCGAACAAATGGGAGGCGTAACTTAGCTCATTTGCATAATTGGGGGCGGGCCCATCTGTCACTTTTTATGCATACTAATGTGATTAAAACCGCATTTGTACTACTACTGATATATAACTGCTGCATCTGTCTGCGAACATTGTGAGTTCAGCTCAGGGTTCACTCAGACACACACCGTTGAATATGCGAGTACTCCAGTGCTGCCCATGTGTTCATCACTGTCATTTGACTGATATGATAGCTGGTGTCTACTATTCTGGAGAGACATTGTTGAAATTTGACCTGAACACCAAATAACCTTTCTGTCAATGCTCCTTCAGGATGTTAGCTTGTGCCGGATTCAATTTACCCTCTCTCCCATTCCCTCTCTCTCTCTACATCTCCCGCTGCAATAGTGTTTTTGAGAGCTATGCAGAATAGTTTAAAGCTCAGAAGCTTCATTCATAATGTTTTATATATTAATGACTTAAAAACATTGCATGCAATTGTCTACCTTCCAAACTTGTAATCAATTCCAAAAAACGAAATGTTCTGCTTCAATCCTTATTTTTGGAATAATTTTAACTGCAACCAAACATCTCTTTGCTTTCTCACTTAGCACACAAAGAGAGGCATGCACCAAGACATCTGAAGCTTTGTGCAAAGCTTCAATAGAAGCTTTTATTGTTAGAAAAGCATTTAACACTTCCTGAACAAATTGCTAGTGGGAATGCTTTATGCTGAAAAGCTGACGCTAAACTGCTATGCTGAAATGTAATGTGTAAGAAGAAAGTGAGGAATTTAGATTGAAATGATACATGAACACTGGGGGCTTGAATGTGTGATGAGAGAAAAAAATAAAGTAAAAAGGCTTGGAAAAGCAGCAGAATATTTGAACTGCAAACCTTTGAACTAACTTGATGGTGAATGATCTGTCGCCATGCCAACGGCATTTGATGACATCCCATAATACGCTTAGATGCGTTGATGGCTGCATCGTTACCAAACCTGTGATGTTTTGGGCCATTTGGAGCATTTTCACTAAAGATATGAGAAAATCGTGTTTCATGGCGAGCATTGTGTTGCCATGGCAATGGCATTTGAAGAAATCTCAAAACTGTTCAGTAGATGTCTTCACGGCTGGACTGTTAGCACACATGTGAAGTTTGAGCACTTTTTGAACATTTTCATAGGAGTTATAGCGACATCGTCTTTTATGGCGAGGGATGCGTTTCCATGGAAACGGCATATGATGAAACCCCATAATTGACGTAGAGCTGTTGAGGGCTGGACCGTTAACCATTATCTGAAGTGCGGTGCTGTTTTGACCCTTTTCATAGGCGTTACGAAAACATCGTGTTTTATGGCGAGGGATGCGTTTCCATGGAAACGGCATATGATGACACCTCATAATTGACGTAGAGCTGTTGAGGGCAGGACCATTAACCATTATCTGAAGTCTGCTGCTCTGAGCATGTCAATTGGAGTTATGACATCATGTTCCATGACACAGGTGTTTATATTTGAGCTAACGAGGTGTCCAGAGATCAAAGGTTTCCATGGTGATCAAATAAATGTGGCAAAGGCTCAAATTTGTTGAACAACACATTTGTAACAGGTTTGTTAATTGACCAACACATATTAACAGTTGGAAGATTGAAAATGGGATTATTATTAGGATTATTTGTAGGTCATTGAAAAGAATCATTTAGAAAGATGTGAACATTGAAGTTTCTATTTTAGAAAAGCTGACACTGTAGTGCATCGCTGGTTTTAAAAGTGATTTATAAGAGTCATGTTTAAAGATGTGCAATACTTAAAACGTTTATAAAGATCCTCTGAGTGTGTGTCATTAGTTAGCTAATAAAATGTTAGGGATAAATACCTTGAGATATTGACTACAAGAGCTTGAATCAAACAAGCAGAGTTGGGTGTAACGCGTTACAAAACAACTTTAGTCGGTAACGGAGTAGTGCAACGCGCTACTTTTATAATTCAGTAATCACACTACAGTTACTAACATTGCCCCGACACGCGTTACTTTGCGTTAAATCTGTCATAATCACACTGACAGACAAGAGGGGTTTCCGCCGCAGGTTTATATGTACGTAATCTGCGCGATTTGCACGTCCACATCTCCACGTGCAGTGCTGCATAAACATGGCTGAGTCAGCGATAACTTTCGAGGGGTGGAGGTCAGTGGCGTTTTCTCCCGGAGGCCAAGGGAAGCCAGGCTTCCCCTGTTTTTTCGGATTGTAGTTATAATTTAAATAAATAAATAAAAACACTTTGTTTTGTTTTCGATAATTCTCCTTTGCTGTGTGTTGCTGCCGGCCCGTCTCTCCCCGATTCTCATTGAGTATTTTACAAAGAGTGAAACAAACAGCGCCCCTCTAGATGTTATGGTGAAACAGTAGATTGCACTCACTGTTGCGAGAGGAGGCCAGCCGAATCTGGCTTCCCTTGGTGAAAAAAATGGAGGGATTGACCAATCAGATGAGGCCCACGTGATGCCCCTGCCAACCTGTGATTGGTCAGGGCCATGCCAAGGGAAGCCAGCCGCCTCTTGCTTCCCTTCAGAGGCGGCTGGCGGCTGGCGATTTGATTGGACACTGCCATCCAATCAAATCACATCAACATCAGTTTTAATACTGTAACTGTCATCACCGCCGTTAGAAATTATCAAGCAAATGAAGCATTATGGAGGGTGGAGATTTGGCGTACTTAATCAAACATAACTTTACTAAACTTCCGCTACAGCAGCAACTAAAAATTAAATCAGATGACAGGCCAATGCCCGCACTCGAGCTGTGTGTACACAGAGGAAAAAGGGAGAGAATCGGACGTTCAATGAGGACATTTATGTCCGCACGGAGTGGCTAACTGGAAGCGCTAAACTTCAGCGTCTATTTTGCTGGCCATGTCTTCTTTTTGACAAGGATTCGTGCTCCCTGAACAATCCTTGGGCAACTTCAGGATTCATCGAGCTTGCCAACCTGCCACGGGCAATTGAGAGGCACGGTAAATCCAAAAATCACATAGATTGTGTGATTGTCTGCATACATTAATAAGTAAAATGCTTAAATTAATAAGGAGAGAGTTTTAGCTGGAGAGTGCGTGCGGACCTTTCAGTTAGATAACAGGCGTGTGCAAGTCCTGCATCTGTGTGATACAAATGTGTGTAAAATGATACCGGGCGCTGTAATCACTCATCTGGTTACGTTATTGACCACCCCCCCCCCGCCCAAAAAATGGGCTTTCCCTACATTTTTCCCCACGCCACGCTACTGGTGGAGGTATGCCCATTATTTTGAGTTCGTCGGAAGAATAGACAGGAATGTGACGGTGAGATGCAAACTGTGTCCAGGCCAGAAGCTGTTATCCACTGCTGGAAACACCACGTCAAACCTCAACAAATACCTGCAAAGAACACTTACTAAGGTGAAGCCTTTATATATACAGTCTATGGGTGAAGCTAACCGAAGCTAACGCACACGCTATTTGTTGTTTGTTTATATCACGTAGTCTGTTCTTCTTCTCTGTCTTCCGGTTGTTGCCTGTTTTGAAAGACGAATACACACTACCGCCGCCTGCTGGTAAGGAGAGTTATTGCCACTCACGCATGCGCAGTTCGTACGTGCTCGGCGAGTAAAGTAACGAGTAAAGTAACGAGTAAAGTAACAAGTTACTTTATGTAGAGAGTAACGAAGTAGTGTAATATATTACTTTAAAAAAAAGTAATATGTAATATATTACATTTTTTTAGTAACGACCCCATCTCTGCAAACAAGCAACCTTGTATTTGAAAGATTAACTCACAAAGCAACAGTCACACCTGGTATATAAGTGGTGTGGCTGAGTACTTTAACCTCTTCTACACCGGGGGGGGGGGGGGGGGGGGGGGGAACGCGTCATCTGCAGGAAACAGCGTCTGAGGGCATCTTAATAAACTATGAATGTTTTATATCCGTGTAACGGGAAGAAACTCAGCTAACTGATCTTTTTTTTTTTTTTTTTAAAGACAATGCTAGCACTGAGCCTATGAATTAGCCACGAGCGAAAAATGCTAACAGGGTGTTGCACAGAAACTCACTCATAACACCCTTATTACTTATCGTAGCTGCACACCCAACCCATCGATTGGCATCGTGAGATGACACAGAATCGATGGGTACATACATACATACATCATCACTCCATGATAAGAACTCGCAAAGCTATTAACAAGAACAGACATCAAAACATGTGGCGCTAGGTAACCGGCAACATGGCCTACCTTGGTCGTTGTCTGGTCAAAAGTGGTCTTCAATGGCATTAAAACGATAAAAACGCTGCTGAAGTTAATCCATAGGTTAATCCAATGTGTCTGTGTCCCTTTGAAATGATTTCTGATAATCCATAAGCAATAAACCTGCTTTTCCGTTTCCAGATGTCAGAGCGAGAGATAGTTTCACTCTGATGCAAACCTGCATGCGCAAAGCCCCTACCTTTTTTTTTATACCATGTGTGTGTATGGGGAAATTTCCCTTCGAGTCTATTGGCTCTAACGGTCAAAAAGAGATGTCAATCACCAAAATCGACAAATGGGTTCCAGAGAAACGGTAAAAACGGCCATTTCCACCCAAATCACCTCAGAGGTGGAGTTTCTTTTTGCTAAACCTCTCTAAAAAGGTCAAATGTCACTTGTTTTGCATCAATATTGATACAGGGTACTTATTATATGTTGTACTTTGGATTCCTAAAGCTTTTAGTCTACCTTACCATCATCCAAGGGTAGTTTTCTCTATAAGTAAAAAATAATTTTTGGACGGACACTATAATTTACAGTTTTTTACTATGTTCAATCTGAATTTTCTTTAAAATAAAAAAACATCTATATTGATTCTGACTTTTCTACATCCAACTCACAGGTTTATCATTACTTTGAGACAAAAGATTATTAATGTAACCCTTTTAGAAGGGATGATATGGTCATTTGTTCTGGGAATGTCATTTTCAAGCCTGAGACCTGAAAAACAGGCTCAGGAATTTAATGTGAAATAAGAACAAGAAAATAAAAGTCTAAATGCATGAAAAAGCAGCAGAATATTTGAACTGAAAACTTTAGAACTAAAAGCATACGTCACCAATAATGTCTAAAATATGTGGAACATGTTGAAGTCAGTATGAAGTCTCCATCAGACGGAAAATAATAGGCTGAGACAGTCTGTTAAACTCCAGTGACCACGTCATTAGTCTGCTGCTCTAATGCTGCGTTCACACCGGACGCGATGCGATGTTTGGGGGTGGTGCGATTACATGTAAAGTCAATGCAGAGATGCGGACAGATGCAAATTCGCTCCGACGGCGAGCATGAAGCAGTGGACGCGGTGCGAATCACGCGATTGAACGGTGCCGCGTCAAACGCGTGAGTTACATTTGTTCAACTCGAGCGTCATATTCACGTGACGCGTTCTCGCGGAAGCCAATCAGCGGTGAGGATCTCAGCCTGCCGTCACTGACGTTCAACCAGAAAACATCAGCCGTTAGCTGTTAGCAGTTAGCACACAGAGATCACAGCTCATATCTGTTCAGAAACTGGACAAAAGTTAAACAAGTACAAACCACAGACTGTCTGTGTCATGGCGAATACAGTCGCTGGTTTATTTATGTCTGTAGGCCGTTGTTATGAGTGTGGAATGAGCATATACAATGTTAGCTTAGCCTGGTCGACCCAATCTCCATTCAGAAAACAAGCATTTTAAAAGGTTTTTCGTCTGCCGTCTTGTCTGCAGACTTGTCAAGCATTAATTCATGGTTTTTACTAACCGGTAGCAGTATGTTGTTACTTCAGCATCATTTAGAGACGTGTATTACAATTTAATCACGGTAAAATATGTTCATTTTGTTGTAGTTGTAGCTCCCGAGCCAGCGCGTCTTGTTTGAATGATGCGAGTAAACACAGCTGGCAGCCGCGGTGAAACTCGAGCGATTAGAGTGAAGCGAATATTCGCATCGCGTCCGGTGTGAACGCACCATTAGACTAGAGCGATGCGATAGGAGAGATTAGAGCGAAGCGAATATTCGCATCGCGTCCGGTGTGAACGCAGCATAATTATGTCAATTTGAGTTATGACATCATCGTGTTCCATGACACAGGTGTTTATATTTGAGCTAACGACGTGTCCAGAGATCAAAGGTTTCCATGGTGATCAGTGAGAGGAGAGCATTTTCATTGTTCTGAATGAGAACAACCTATTACATGTGAACGTTTTGTTGAAGAACCGTAACAGATATCGGTGAAATTTCAAAGCGTGAAGCATGTCAAGGAACTTGAGCATCTGCAGTGTACTTTTTGTGCACTTTCGGGTTAATAATGTGGCCTTTTTGGCAGATTAACAAAAGGTGTGCGGCTGCTGTGGAAAGGTGAGGCTGAACTTACAATGGAGTTTAATGGAGACATGTTGAACGTTTGTGTCACTTCATGCCCTCAAGAGGCATTTTGTTTAATTATTTTGCTAAAACATTTGTAATCTTTCCAGCTACGAGATGTTTTCCTACGTTTGTCATGAACAATTATGTCTCAGGAATGTAGGGTTTGGGAATTATGGCAGGTTTAAAAGAAAATATGAAGGCAAAATTAAATCTGTCCTCCACTCTAGCTGTGATATCACGCACTCTAAAATCTGAAGAAGGCCTCTTTACCAAGGTCTGATCAATGTTTAGTATCTTTAAAAGTACGAATCAGATTTAAAAGTTGTGTTACACGAATAATATCAGAAAGATTTGTAACATTTAAAAGTTGGAATGAGGTTTCTGAGTGAAAGTACACTCTAAAAACGAATTCAGGCGACCTTTCACCTCCACTTAATTAAATGCATGGTTGCAAGATAAAAATGTGAGTTAATTGATTTAGATAAACATTTTAAGTTGCAAACATTAATTTATAAGTTGTGTTGACGTAATAATGTTGGTAATTACATCAACTTAATATTGTGTGTAATTTAAACTCTGATTTCTGCGTTAATTGACTTAAAACTAAATTCAAGTTGTAGTAAGTAATGCAATTGGCTTGATAACTTAATTGTTCTACACCTTGAGTTAAGGATTTCAAGTCCACTCCCACTTAACATGCCTGGACAAGTTCCCACAGTTAAGACAAATAGAAATATACAAAGGACATTTTAAGGTGAGTGTCATCTTTTGTCATTCACATACAGTAGATAGCCTTGTAGTTGCACTGTATGGCAAATTGCTGTTTGACCAAAATTAGCAGCCTTTGAACTGTGAATAGTTCTGTGAGAGGATACAAAGTAGTAGAGGCTACTGTGAGAGTACAAATACTTTGGTTACTATTGTGATATAGCTTTTTATTAAAAATGAATCTCAGTGAAGCAGATCAAGGACATGCTTCTTGAGGTAGGATCCTTATTTAGAGTTGTCATTGAAATGCAAGTTGTTGGCAGTCTCCCATTCAGAATATATTCATTTAGGTCATTTCTCTTTTTTTCCTTTTTCAAAAATAGAACAATACAATTGAAGTACGCAGAGAACTATAGCCATCCGCTGCCTTGTCGTGTACCTTGGAGAAAAGGAAGAGGACCTTTTCAAGGAGTTTAGCGACGTAATTACAAATCTTAAAATAAAATAAAATCCATGGGCACAGTGCTCTCTGACAAAAGCACTGCTCTCTGTCAGTTACATTTTGAAGCATATTGCACTTTTGGCCACACCCCAATCAATAATATCTTAGCAACGTTCAGCATGGATAGGTGTTGACAGCAATGGCATGGGAAAAGGATTGTGTAACATTTGAAAAGTGGCTTCTGCTCTTCACTTAACCAGTTCACATATTGTATGGAACCTGCAAAAAGATGAGAAGATACACTAACACTTGCATGGTTGTGATTGACAAAATCTGTCCACATGCATTTAAACACTAGGCAAAGTACTCAAAACCACCTCTGTGTGTCTTCAGGACCACGTTGCCATGACGACACACACATGCAGACTCAATAGGGGAAAACAATACCAGCGTGGCTTTAGCAGTTGGTAATAATGGCTCTGAATTAGCTAAGAGTGACAGTTTAAAAAGTATGCATTACCTAATTCATTATCTCTGATGCGCTAACCTATTATTTAATGTGCTTCAAAAGGACATGAATATCGCCTTCATCAGTGACCGGTCCACCCCAGGATCTGACCATACGATGGCAACCATCGTGGTCGAGGGAAACAAATGAATGAGCATTCTGCGTTAAATGTGTTATGTTTGAAATAATGACTGTCGGCAGTGTAAACATCTTTCTTACATCTTTTGTGAAATTGATGTGTGTGATCTGCAGATTGGTGGCCATTGAGAGTTTGTTTGATTTGACATATTTGGCACTGGTTTTAAATATGCAAAGGCCTCTAACTTCGATGTGATGGCAGCATTTATTTGCTGTGTCCCCATGTCCCATGGTAATATGGCTAATGTGTTTATTTATTATTTGTGAGGAAATTTAAATTTGTGTTATTTATCTTTTTTTTAAAGATTTAAATGAAGCTCAGCGCAAGTTCTTCCAGGAAGACTGGGTGTATATACATTCACTCCGCAGCTGCATATAATCAGCTCATCACAGGCGTTCTCTTTAACCTATTACATTTCACCTCATTCTCCAGCAGCCAATCACCGTGCTGCAGCCAAACTATAACATGGTTCTCCTCTCTCCTGCAGTCAGCTGTGATTTCAGGTGTTCATGCACCTTATCATACTGTATGGCATGTGTCAATAAATGTTCAAATTAAATGAATTCTCTCCTGATTGAAACATCATGTGTCGAAATAAACAACTGCAGTTCAAAATAAAAAGTGAATTGCCTCATATTTTTGTTGTGGAATCAATTAATTTCTTTCTTTAAAGGCAAAAACATGAAAAAGCTAAGAAAAAAAACTATTGAATACAATATATTTGGAGCAACTTAATTTATAAATGGTTGTCAACTTAAAAACGTGTGTTCACAATGATGGTAATTAAGTACATACAACTTAAAATTCCTTTTAAATCATGTGGTAAAACAAGTTGGAACAACTTAATCTTTTGAGTAATCAACTTCAAAACTTGTGTTTATGCTACCAAATATTAAGTAAGTGGTCATTAAAAACTCCTCTGACTGTAGAGGAAAAGCCTTCTCCCCTAACTCAAATAACTTTGTTGCTTTAAGACAATTTCATTAGAAGTTGTCTTAACTCAATAAACATCGATGCAAACTGTTGCGTTGATTTTCTTTGTTGAGCCAAGGCATTTGTTTTTAGAGTGTATGAAGGAGCAGTTAGCAGTTGAAGTTGCATGAAGATGGTTGGAGTCTGAAGATTTCTCCATTGACTTCCATGTTAAAAATGTGATGAAGTATGGGATGTATCTCTGGAATTATGAAAGTTATGAATGATAAAAGTAATAGCCATCGATTCCCGACCGAGCTGAACGTTTTGACGTTTGAACTGAGTTTCTGCGATGTTCAATGCGGGAGGAGAAGTGGCACAAACTAACCCGGCAGAATAATAAAGAATTGTGTGCGTAGCATAACAGATAGTTGGAATGCTGTGTCACCATTCCCACTAAATTACACAGCCCTGAAGGCTCGTTTGACCCGCTTTGACTACTTGATTCCTATTTACACAGACAAAGGTTTGAACTGTATTACCCTGGATTTTTTATTTCAATAGAGGCAGTTAATGGACATCTCGCCAACTTCAAATGCTGAATTAGACAAAACTTGTTTTGCATTGAAAGACTCCAATATTAATGCTTACACAGTTCATAGAATCGTCCCCACTTCATTCAGTTATCTTCACGGATCATAGAGAATTAATAAAGTCAATCGAAATGAAGTCTGATTACAATATGTTACTACCTTGATGCTTATTAAAGGTGGGGTAGGTAATTCACTTCAGAAACACTTTTTGTTATATTCCATGGAATGCTCTTAACATCCCGATAGCAATGAATACATTAAATGGTTTAACAATAAATACATAAAAAAACGTCATCTGTGGAAGCCGTGGCGCTGTAAAAAAGCACGACCAGTTACTTTAGCCGGCCCGGCTAAAATAACTGGATGGCCTACCTGCCTGTCAGCCTTCCATCTCATGCACAAACGTATCTCATGCCCTCATTGGTCATGTGCGCGGTCGGGTGTGTTGGAGGAGGGGCTCTGTAAGGAAGTCTGAAGGAAGGGGCATTTTTTTCGGCTGCACACTTTCAAATTATAGCGCACTCGAGCTGGTTTCTCCATTCTTACCTACCTTTAAGTTCTGTTTTTTGTTTCGTTTGAGTTGTAACGATATATATCCACATATATATTTGTATATGTTGATATATTCCTCAAACATACTAGCATACACACCCAAACATTATTATAAGCATGCCTATTCTGTCACAGGCATAGACAGTCAGTTACAATGCTTATCTTAATGTGTGCTTTGAACTAAACTAACTAAGGTGACGTTTTATACCTTATTATTAGACTGATTTATTTATTATAGTAACATGTTTAACACTTATCTAATGTTTTGAAATGTGTGCTCTGCTTTCAACATCCCATTACTTTAGCAGTTCTCACAATATTTAAACTCCTCACATTCTCACATTAAATTTGAGACAAAAAACTTGTTTTGAATCTTCAAAAGAACGAAGCCATAAAGCAGAGCCTTTGGGATTAGCAAGTAAAACGAAGACATACGACAAAGAGAATAAATAAATGGTATAAACAGGTGAGAAAATGGGTGAAAAAGAACTGGAAAGGAGAGCTTATTCCGTTTCTTTGTTTACTTTTCAGGTGAGCATACAGAGGTGCGCACAGTCAAACCATGACTCAAAAAAGAGAAAAGAGAAACACAGAAAAACACTATTGAATATTTGCAGATCGCCTCGTCGCACTGTGAATCTATGTGCTTGCTTTGTAGTTGTAGTTAAGTTTATATATGTTTTTCAATTCTCCACTGGATTTTTCAGCTTGATAATCACAGTGAACAGAGAGTTGGATGATGTATTGGTCATTGTAAAGGGTTTTTCTTTCTTTTCTCAGGAGTTTGTATGGTTGAGGTGCAGAATGCCTGCAGGAAAGGCATGTGGTCATCAGTTTTTGTGATTTCATGAAACAAAATAGAAAAGTATTGCAGTATGTAACAGTAATTCATATGAGGGTCATACAAAACGTTAATGAGGTCAAACATGCTTTAATACGGTTGCCCAACTAACCTGTAAACTGTCAACTACACTTAACACCTCCCTTACTGCCTCTGGACTTCATAGTCCTACCTCTCTGAGCTGTTACACAGCTACACGCCCACTCGCACTCTCAGGTCGGCTGATCAGGGTGCCAAAAACAAAGTCAAAGCTCAGAGGGGACCGTGCTTTCTAAACTGTGGAACGACCTGCCCTTGCTAATCAGACAGGCTCCCACACTGTCTGTTTTTAAATCCCGTCTTGAAATCCACCTCTCCTTAGCATTCGTAAACAAGTAGATTGTTGCTTTTATTTGCTTTCAGTGGTCTATTGCTTTTACTATATGGCTGTTTTTATTTTTATTTTGTAATTGTTAGGTTTATTCTGGTTTGTTTTGTGTTCGTATCTTTTATGTGATTTTATACTTATTTTTATGTTTTGAGAGCTGAGCTGTGTGGTTTTATATTGTATATATCTCTCTGCACAGCACTTTGGTCTGAAGGTTTTAAAGTGCTTTATAAATAAAGTTGGATTGGATTAGATTGGATAGAGTTCTTCACAGCTAAAATTGTGGATATCAGAAATAAAATATCCTCCACTCCATCTTCTCCCACCCAGGACATAGAAAACTCGTATGACCTGCCTCCGCCATGCATTCTCACCCACTTCGAGACAATTACCCATGAAACTCTCTCTGAACTGGTACTCTCCCCAAAATGCACAACCTCTACTTGATCCTATTCCCTCGAAGTACATAAAGAACCTTCTCCCGAACCTTCTCCCGATTAAGAAGAAATAACTCTGATAACTATGGTGTCCCCCAAGGCTCTGTGCTTGGCCCCATCCCTTTTTCCATCTACATGCTTCCTCTCGGTATATTAAAGAATAAATATCAATTAGGTTCCCATTTTTACGCAGATGACACTCAGCTCTACATTTCCATTAAGCCAGACAACTCTCATCAACTGACACAACTCGAAAATTGCATAAAATAAATCAAACTATGGATTTCATCAAACTTCCTCCAATTAAACACAGAAAAAACTGAATGTGACTTCTTGGTCCACAACATATCAGGGACAAATTCTGCGACCGCAGCCTAAACATAGCTGGTTCAACCATCCACCAAAAATCTTGGAGTTATATTCGATCCAGATCTGGTGTTTAAAAATCACATTAACGACATCACAAAAACAGCTTTTTTCCACCTTCGGAACATTTCCAAGATTTTCCCTAGCCGATGCTGAAACTTTAGTCCATACTTTTGTTTCATCTCGATTGGACTACTCTGCAATTCAATTTTCTCTGGGCTACCAAAATCAACAACCGCCAAACTACAACTGGTTCAAAACAAAGCTGCCAGGTTATTAACCAGAACCATCATATTTTATCATATCACCCCTGTTCTTATTTCATTGCATTGGCTTCCGATTCACATAAGATCAGACTTCAAGATTTTACTGTAACCTTTAAAATCTTACATGGACAAGCACCTCCCTATCTATCATCATTAATTACCACGCAAATATCTACATCCCACGATCACATAATGCCAGTCTCCTTTCCATCCCCAGAATTCACAAATCATCCATAGGTGGCAGAGACTTTTCATTCCGAGCACCTGTCCTTTGGAATCGTCTTTCATTTCAGATCTGCAAAGATATTTCCGTTGACTCCTTTAAAAGTACTCTCAAAACCCATCTCTTCGCATCTGTCTTCCTTGTCAACTAATTTCCATCACCTAGTTTCCATCTACATTAGCTTCACTTCAGTCACATGCGTTTATCACATGGCAATACTTATGTTGTTGTATAATAATTGTTATGCTATGATGTTTTTATTTAGTTTTTGTCTTTGCTTTTGTTTGCTTTGTACAGCCCTTTGAGGCATTTCTTGTGATTTGGGGCTATAAAAGTTAATCAAATGTTTTAAATAAAAAGCACATATGGACAGAAGGTGTAAACCTATTAAATGTATTAAACACATTTAGTCAAATAAAGTGACCGACTAGGCCTGTGCAGTTGGTATCAGCTTTGCCCAGCATGGGCTCCTTCATCAGCCCTGGTCCTCCTCGCAGAGGAAAGACCCTCAGTCCTCTCCAAACCAACAGACAGGATGTCCATCACACGGAGGTTTCTCCCTGAAGTCTCTGCTGCTCTCTGGACACCAGACTGTCTCAATCCGTCCACACTGAATATGAGATTGGGAAAATGAAAATAATAAATGCTTTAGACAATAAGAAACATAAAGTTGACTGTTGAGTTGCTCAGTTTTTTTAGATTGTCAATAATATTACTGTATAACTAATATCTCAGGTTAAGAGGCAAATTCAAATAAAGATTGGTCTTTAAATACATTTTGTCTTTTGAATTGTTTGTCTAAAGTCAAGGATCTATAACTGGTACTTAGTTTTAATGATAGTCTGGTTATTATGCTGTTTGGAGGAGGCCTCACAGGTAAGAGCGCTAACTAGCTACCATCACATGTACCTTAGCTTGACTTAAATGTATTAAACGTATAGTTAAGTCAAAATATAAATAACTAATGTCATGCAAACATATTAATATTTGCTTGATTCCAGTGTTGAATTTAGCACAATTGCATACAAACGTTAAGGGGTTTTAAGATTCTGAAGTATTATGTTAAAACTCAATAACTTAGATTATTATTTATAGTTTTGCTGAATAATTTCATGTCCGCCTCACTTATTAACGTAAAATGCGACGGCAGCGTGCAGATGGGGAGCATGTTAGCTTAGCTTGGTAGCTTCAGCTAGCTCTGGAACTTCCTGCTCGGTGGCAGCAGGTCCCGCCTCGGCTCCGCCTCTTTGCCCTTATTTGGAGAAGGCGGGAGTTGAACTCTGACGTCACTGTCGAGCCGTTAGTGGCCGACTCCGCCTACTAAGGGCTTCACGGCAACTCTGCAGAATCCTATGGGTGACGTCACGGACCCTACGTCCATTTATATATACAGTCTATGGCAGGCATCCTCAAACTACGGACTCCGGTCCGGATCCGGACCGAACCACCACTGTCTCCGGACTCCGAGCAAATTATACTTTTCATATGTATTATCTCTCTGTATTATATGTGAGACATCGCCACAACTTATTCGCAACGAGTCAAAATGCTCCGCTATGTCCACTGCAAACAGCGCTCTGCATGTCTGACTGTTCCACTGTGTTCCACCTGTGTGTGTCAACGCTTTGGTCCAATCACATTCAGCATCCAGTCAGCGTTTTTTCCCCCCAAACAATCTGCGAATCAGAGGCACAGTAGGGCGGGTCTTCGCGGAATGTGGGTGGGAAAAATGTGTGTGTCTCTTTCAACCTGTCTAAGTCAGAGCGAGAATTAAAAAAAAAAATTCAGAGCGAGAGTTAACAGCTCATCTAGTTCCATCTGTACTGTAGCTAGTAGCCTAGTTTCACCTACCGGGGTGGCAACTGACACCCTAAAAATAGGCCTTGCCACCCCAGCTGCCACCCCAGTTGGCAGCTTTGTTTTGAAAGAAAAGTTGTGGCTCATCGGACATTTATGAGAGAAAGTCTCTAATGTCCGAGTGCAAGTGAATGCAGCACAAGATGCACGTCATGTAACCCCTCCCCCGGTCCTGGCGCGAGCGTGGATATACGATTGGCGGCGATTTCATTTTGAACTGGACGGCGCAAAACGAGAAGCATTCGGACCCAAGCACTGAAGGAATGAGGTATTTGCGGTCTACACTGACAGAGAAGAGCCTGTCAGTTTGGCTGTACTCAGCATTGAATCAAAACGCACTAAAGCTGTTGATCTTAATAC
The DNA here is from genome assembly GCF_902827175.1 of Gymnodraco acuticeps. Taxonomy (NCBI): domain Eukaryota; kingdom Metazoa; phylum Chordata; class Actinopteri; order Perciformes; family Bathydraconidae; genus Gymnodraco; species Gymnodraco acuticeps. The sequence continues at coordinate 1,739,306 of NW_022992284.1, forward strand.
GTTTGTGAGGCGTTTCGCTGAACAAGATGGTAATCGCCGCATTCAGCTGTAATAGACATGTCAACTTGATGCTCTGCTCACGGATGAGTATACACAACTATTAAGATGATGACCTTACGTGTGTAAATATATTTTTTTCTTTGAGGGGGTCTGCCCCCAAAAAACTGTTTTAAGTCAGTGCATTTCCTTAGCTGTGGGTGAGTCCACTGACAATGCTCAGTTGCTGGTGTTTGTGAGTTTTTATGATGAGGCAAAGGGGGAGTTTGTTGAAGATGTGTTGGGCCTGACGAACCTCAGTGGACACACAAGGGGGAATACATTTATAAAGCAATAATGGGAATGCTGAATGAAAGAGGGTGCAGCTGCCTTTATTCATAACTGTGCAGCTCTTACACTGCGACTCTGAGGGGTCAAGCACAGACACAACAACAATGAAAACTGCTGCATACAGATTATTTTTGTTTTTGCAACCTCGTGTTAAGAATCTTGTTGCAATTGTTTAAAAGTTTGAATGACCGTAATAAACGGACCTTTGTCTTATTGAAACATTTATTTTGGACCTTTAAGATTTGTATTTGAGTACCCCTGGTCTATGGTCACAGTTTATAGCCAAGTTTAGCCTCTCGGCGACTCAAACGTAACTGGGGATTGAGCCGCCACAAACTATAAAGCCCAACACACACGCACATGTACATCATGTGTATGCTCAGAAGCTCTGAGAGTGCCAATGCCAGATATTAATTCAACACCTGTGTAAACCAGGATGGTAATTCAATTCGCTAATTTATTCAATCCATATTTAATTTATTATTTGACAGGGGACCTGTCTGGATTCATTAACTGTGTGCTTCCTAAGCTACCATCTAAGATCTAAAAGAATATTGTAAGTTGCTAAACAAGAAATTATACATTGAGTTATGATACATCCTTATTTAAAAGATTGGGCTCCGATGAAGAATAGTGGATAGATCATGGAACCAGATTTTAGGCCGTGAGTTCCCATAGACATAATGACATATCAATACATTTCTTGTCTATAGGTACAATGGAAACGACAGCTAGCTGCTTGCCAGTTAAACATATTTATTATTTACCCCCAACACAGTATGCCAAAAAGTTTCCAGAAAGATGATAAACAATTTATTGTTTAAGTATTAGTTTCCAATTCATTAGTATTACTAGCTGTCAAGTCTTTTAGAAACTCCAGAGAGGGAAACTGGACTTTAGGAAACATTTTCAAAATAGGTCCAGGTGCCAAATGGTATAAATGTAACGTGGCTTTGCTTACAGCTAAGAGTGAATAAAGGCTGAGCTTTACTTGCTCAGAGGCTGTATCATTTCATTAGGTTGGGCCCTTTCATTATTTAGTATACTCTTGTATATGCATTTAAACCAGTGGGATCATATATAATACACAGTCGAGTAGGTATTATGTATAACCTGGGTATAAAAAAGGAGATACTTAAGAACCGCCATCACCTACTGTGTTGTATTATTCATCTTTCATGGAACAATGCTTTGGATTTAGACCCCCTCTGCTGGCTGCACATACTTATTACAAACACACTATTTACCAGACAAATTCATATAAGTTAAGAGAATGACATAAATGGCATCAATTTACAGTATAATATATAATATATACATAAGTACTGCCTTTTTTGTCAGCTGTAGACTACTTTCTTTTTGGTAGGTGTCTACTCAGTTTAGGCTGGACAGTGTTAGCAATATGACACCTTCTCTATTATCTCTTGATAACAACGTTTTTGAAATAGCAAACCCACTAACTGAATGATGCTATTTATCTGATCAAATCAATGTTAGCAAATTATTGCAGTCCCACCTTGCAGAGTTACCCTGAGTTTCCTTTATACATTCATCACTGTCACCTCCTTATCAATATGCACACTGAGATCCCACAAGAAGTTTCAAGGGTATGTCAACCTTTGTTCCTTAGGGTTGGACAACTGAGCTTTACAGGATATTGTCTGCAGCATGACCACACATTAACCTTCTGAATTTAATTACTCTATGGACTAGTCTGGCTTTCTGTCTTAGTCATTATAATCTTCCAATTTACAATGGTTTGAACTATTAACACATGGGGCTTATGAGTTGGAACCCCAGTGGCGTAATAACAGTGATATCTCTTGATAACAACGTTTTTACACATTGAAATATGGATTTATTTTTCTAATTATCTGCTAGAGTCATGAGAATTAAACCTACATGAGCTGTTAGGTTCACATTAACACAGTATTGAGCTTTATTTGGGCAACTGTGGCTGCAAGGGAGTGCGGTCGTTTTCAAACAGAAGGTTGTGGGTTCAATCCTATGGTTAATTCCCCGGCAGTGCAGTCAACATGTCGATGGATCCTTGGCAAGATACTTAACCCTGAGTTGCTCCCGAATGAGGTGTGAATGGGTGATTTACTCGTAGTGTTTAAAGCGCTTTAAGGGGTTGAAAACACCTGATAAAGCACTATATAAGGACACTCCATTTATTTATCTGATTGTATGAGGTAATTTATAATTTTCCATTTAATCTTTTAACAACATCCAATTTTTGTTTGGCAGACTTTGGCACTAGACTTCAGTAATTTGCAGTTCCCCTTTCTTATTCAGTATACTCTTCAAAATTAGCTACGGTTCATAAATCAAATGTATAATAATATAGCCTCTATTAGTTTAAAGTAATCTTAAAAAGTCAAAGTGAATTCAAAAGACTTGTATCACAGATGGATGGAACTGGTACAATACATTTTCTTAAAAAGACAATTGATACAACATTTAGGATGTCAATATTGTTTTATTTAATATTTGTTCCTATTTTTCTGCAGTGCTCATAGAGCTAGTAAAAAAGCTTTTGTCCCACAAACAACACATACATATTTGATAAATAAATAGATTCACAAGTTATTGATCCCAGTTACCCACACATTCATTGCTTCCTATGTTCATTAGGAATACATAGTGAACAATCAAAAAAGCAACATTTCCTTACATACACATTTTGTGGAAAGAGCCTCGCCAGAGACTGAAAAAGAAACAGAAAACTTGATCTGGTGAAGGCAAATCGTATCCATGATTGCAAATGAAAGCAATATCCTTGAGCATAATTATTATCCTGTAAGCGAGATGTTTGGAAAATGATTATTTTCATTAGTTTTAACTCTCTCCAGTATTTATCTTCATTTGATGTGTTTCTGGAGGCTATAGTGGACGCTCAGCTTCACTGCTGGTATATATTTGTTTTATCTTCATTATATACGTACAGTATGGGTTCAGTCAGATTCATTAATGCATACACATGTAGAAACCTGGAGAGAATTAAATGTAGTTCAACAGGAAGCCACTTAAAGCTGCAACCTGTGGCCTATTTCAAATCATACTTTTAAAATAACGCCTGTAGCAACAGTATGATGCATCCTTCCCCTGACACAGACTTAAACTAAAATTAAGCTTATGTTACAAAGATCAGAGACAATACAAAAGTGAAGAACCAACCAAAGCGAAAAGGTGCTCTTGTATTGCTTAACATACCCATATGACCTTCAGACCTTCGTGTTGTAAAGAAGCATCAGGGAAAGAGATCAACCAAACTTCCTGTGTTTCTTTAGCAAGTAACAATATGGCATTTATAGGAGAAATATAATTTCACAGGTAAGTCTTTTTTTGGTTCCAGTGTTACAATTTAGGATTCCAGTTTTACAGGAACCCCACTGGAATTTGACACATTTCAGAACCACTGTGCACTAAAGATGCACATTCACACGGAAAATGTTTGTTACGTTCACAGAAGTTCAGCTTCATCATCATCATTCTCAGAGCCTGAGGGTCCCTGGCGAACTTCTTCGTACCACTTGTTGGTCAACGTCTTCATCTGGATCCGGCCATGTAACAGGTCCTGTGAGACACACATTACACATACTGTAGAGCCCTTCAGCACAAGATAACTTGGTGAAGCTCTAAAATGTCTGTTTTTCTTCATATTTTGACAGGTATGATTCAACATTAAATACATTTGAGGTATGGACAATTCAAAATATCTCTTCTTGCAAAATGGCATAATTTTGCACTTTTGAAAAATGTAAAACTGAATCTTAAATTACAATTTCTGTAACACAAGGTAACAATATTAAACTAATTACCAATGGTATCCAGTATGTACCCTTCAGCAGAGGTTTGATAATCACCATTTTACAAGTGACTTTTAGACTATAGAAAATGAACTGAGGTGAAGTATATAACTTTGCCTACAGAAAATTACACAAAACTTTTTGTCACCACAATGATGCACAATGCTTTTATAGTGAAAGAGATATAGTAAATGAAATGTGTTTGACCCCACGTTTCAGGAGGGAACCGCTGTAGGTTGTGCGATATGGTCAGAAAATCAGTTTTTTTACATTACAGGAAGGCCTCATCAACAGAAATTGTCACTCAGGATTTTACACCTGCTTTTCCCAGACATTATATTTCAGATGGAGACAGTGACCAGTCAGAAGGTATACATAAGTGCAGGGTGCAAAACATATACTTGCAGTTATGTAATCGTTGACTGCCTTAACAAGGGCCACAAATAGTTAACTAACCCTGTATGGCTTAAAACATTTGAAGTGAACTGAATCATCACCTGTCATAGTCTAAAAAGCCCAAAGACAACAATGAGCTTCATCAAATTGGCAGTTATGTGATTGATATATTGTGAAGCTTTTCTGTTTATGGGATATCAAACAAAAGGACGGAAAGAAAACCAGTATGGGAAAAACTAATGTATGTTTGGGAAAGGGACTTAGAGGATGTCTTTCTCTCTCTCACTTACCTCTTGAGTGAGCCTGCGAGTGAAGAAGGGGTTAAGATATTTAGCATCTAGCCACATAAAGCCCTTCAGATCTTGCCTCTGGTAGATATGCGCCTCGTACTCCTCCTCTGTCAGTTCAGAAAGGTGCTCGGATTCAATGGTATTACCCTGGAGAGAAATAAGGGAGAGAGGGTAAGTCAGATAAATAGAAAAAGATAGAGGGAAGTGAGAGGAGAGTGGCCAACAAATGAGGTAGGGTTAAAAGAGATGGAGGAGAGGAAGTCCACTGCAGGGGAAAGTCAAAAGGACAGAGAAGTGGTGAGGGTGATGGAGTTGAGATCACACACTGAAGGACCAGAGATGAGGGGGGAAGAGCAGAGGGAGCAAAGAGAGCGAATTACATCAAAGAGGGATAGAGAGCCGAAAGGAAAATCAGAGAGCTGATAGATGTAGTTCCTGGTAGCCCGGGAATAACAGTTAGCTTTGGAGGACATCAAATACTGTACATTCTGTAGACACAGGTCACGCAAACACACCACCAATTACCTCCAATACAAGATGCACTTTAGAAGAGACCTTATGTCAAGAGTTAGAGCCTATAGAGCCAAATATAATACACAAAATTGTACAGTTCTTCTGGGAAATTGTAATGAGAGCTGTTAGAGCTTAATGATGCTTGTCTGAGTTGTGCTGCGACTAAGTGTAAAACTGTGAGATAAGAGTGGTTTGCTGATTCAGTGTCCTTCTTACAAACCACAATCAACCCTCTGATGTTTTCCCCTTTGAAGAGAACATAAGGGACTGGTTGTGGAAGAGGGAATGGCCGAACTGGTATCAAAGCAGGCAACAAACAGACTGTTATAGTGAAACATATGTCTTTCAGCTTTTACCATTTTCTTTGTCTTGCTGAGATTGATGTCTTTCTTGTTTTTACGCCGCGACTTGCTTTCCTCGATGTCCATGATGCGAATGAGTGGCATGGTCCCTCCCCCCATGAGGAGGATGGTGAAGAGAACAATGATGATGGTGGTGGTGCCAATAAGCTGCCGTTTCTCAATTGGCTCCAGGCCCAAATGGAGGCTCAAGGCGTAAGGGATGGCACCTCGCAAACCTGCCAGACCAGGAAAGAGACGAAAGAACGGGACTATGAGAAGACATACTTGACAGTAAATCATTTTGTAAATATATCTGGACAATAGTATGATGGACATGTTTTAATCATCTATTTATTTTATAGAAAATGTTAAAAGCTTTATTGATTGACTGATTCTTACCTCTAATGATTGATTGATTCATTTGTCCATATAATCAGGGGTGCACATAACTGGTACGCAGGTACGCATGCGTGGCAAAAATCTGAATTGCGTAACGTCACTTGTGTCATTACGTGCCTTTGCGTACCTCAAAACAAAAACACATATTTAGTCTACACGTGTTTCTTGTCAACACTCAATGGAGTAAACTACGAGACATGTCAAAAAAACCCAAATACATTAAGCAGCTACGTTGCCGTTTCGCTCCCTGCAAAAACTCTTCGGACTTTCTGTGACTAACTGAACTGGGTGCTGGCCGAGCCGCGCAGGACATAACCGACGGACCTGTGAAGCTCAACAGGAGGCAGAGGCTCCGGGCTACAGAGTTGGTCGCCGTGTGCACAGACAGAATTGTGCCAAAACTCCGCCAACTGGCTGCAGTGGGAGACTCCCCTGAGCACATTCTGTGCCCCGCACACACACTGGAGAACTGCGCAAAATCAGCTGATCACAACGTTCACGCTCTGTGATCAAACTGCTGCAGTTTTATTTACAATCCAAACATTTTTCCCTGAAGGCCACATACAGAAAAACATTAGAAGGGCTGGGAGAGAGGATGTATATCAATCTTGTTATGCAAATACGTTATTGGGCTTTTTTTTTATCAACTAAGATTAGTTGGAAACCTTTTTCAACTTTAATTGACTGAATTAATTTGAAAATCTGGCATATTAATACTTGAATACTGTGCAATATATATGTACATATTTAAGAATATAAAACAAGCACAAGTTTCATGTTTGCGTAAAATACTTTAGACATTTTGTAGGCCAATTAAAAATGGACCACAGGCTGCAGTTGGCCCCCGGCCGTAGTTTGGACACCCCTGCTCTAGAGACATGCACAATATATTAGGGCAGTGATCAAAGCTTAGACAAAACTAACAAAGAGCTGAATGTTGGTTGTTTTTGTGACATGTTAGACAAAAGGCTCATCTCACCACTAAACCACATGATGAACATCATTTTGGGAGTGATCTTGTGATCTCTGAAGAAGTTGAGCAGGAATGACAGGGGGAAGATGTTTATTGCTCGGCCTAGAAGAACCAGGACCTAGAGAGAGAACAAGAGCTGTCACTGACATTCATGGGGATCATCACCAGGAACAAAACAACATTCAAATAATGTTTCAAAACGAAAGGGCACTTACTATGCACCAGACGACGAAGGATATTTCAAAGTTATGAGGGAAGCTGAAGATGGAGAGACCGAGGAAGGCAAACACACACGTTTCTGGAAAGAGAAAACATGTAACATAGTGGTGAGTTTTTATTGTAAAATGAAAACAAAGGGGAAGGTGGGGAAAAGGGTTTATTCCCATTCGGCCCTTTCCCATTCTGCCCCTTTCCCATTCTGCCCCCCGTCCCATGCAGCCCAACAACAGCCTCTGATTCGTCAACAGACTTCATGCAATGCTTCATGGGATGCCTCATTAGATCTATAAACTCTAACCATAACTCTAACCCTAAGACCCACGACCAAGCAAAACAAGTATAATTTCTTATGTGGCCTAATGTAAAAAAGGGGCAAAGTAGGAAAGGGGCGAAGTGGCAATGGGGCGAATTGGGAAGGGGGCGAAATGGGAAGACACCGGGGAAAAGACTAAATTCACTGACCACACATGAAGGCCATTGTGCGCAGTGTCTGCTGCATGAGGATCTGGGTGACCGGAGACAAGTTGTGATGGGTGTAGTGAGACATCACGATTCCCGCAAACAGGATGGACATTATTCCTGGAGGTGGAGTGAAAGAAAGAAATTTAAAATAGTTGGATAAAGTCAAATATAAGAATATCTAGCATGCATGAAGGAATATGATACACCCACCAGACAGTTTGATGCCTTCTGCCAGTCCATAGGGAAGGTACGCAAAGATTATCATCATACCAAACTCCAGTGAAGGAGTCTTCCTCAAATCGAAGTGTTTTAGAAACTAATCAGTAAGTTAAGGAATTTAAACAACATGAAAACAGACAGAATTTAACACATTACATAAATAGACTAAAGGAGTCAGGATACAATAGCCGAGATGAGTCCAGTGAGGGTTCCCAGAGCAGCAGAACCAAAAAACATTTTGAGGAAATAACCCAACGCTTGTAAGAAAGTCTCCCAGCCTGTTACTGTGGAGTTGTCTGAGCCGGAAAAAAATCCCTCCGCCGTGCTGAAAGACAAAAGAGAGGAAAACAAATCAAGCCACAATATCAGTTACAAATCCTGAGTTGTGATACCTTTATCTGACCCTAGAGGGCGGAACAACTCCACAATTGAATACTACAAACTCACAACTCAGAGATTGTGTGTGCATCAGAGTTTCTGCAGAATGTGTAATCCTTTATCAAAATTCTGTTTGGTAAACAGAGGTCAGCTGTATTGTATCAGCTCAGTGAATCAACAGGAAGAGTGACAGGAAGGAACTTATTGTGACATTTGGCGATATAAAATTCCATCTGAGCCACAGTAATTTGTTTTTAGAACGTTAAACATACATTTTCAAGGGTAAGGTGACTTTAAGCAACATGTAGACACATTAATGCCCAACAATAACTTAACATCTTTAATATGTTTCTTAGCAGTTAAAGCTGTCTTTCAAGTTTATTCTTTGCACTCTAACGTAATTGGGTGGAAATGATTTATCAGCATGTTTTCATCCTAAAAGAAAAACATAATGGATGTGTTGAAGTTATTCTGCAGTAGGAATGCAGACAATCAATTTAATTATACAGTACAATCATTTTCTAATATAATTTATACAGACAAACAAACAGGCAACACGATAATCTGATTTTAATGCTTATTAACAAGCTCTCAAACAAAGGCATTAGTTGCGTGGCTCCTATAAACGACTAGGGCAAACTGTTAAGTAGCTTTTAATAAAACCAGCCTGTGAGGTGCTAACAACAAGCAAACTGCCAGGGCTATGCGGCCTTTCCATTATTCATGTATCATTTACAACATGCGGGAATACAGACACTTGAGATCACTTTGCACATTTAGCCGATTGTGAGTAGGGTAGATAAGGCGAGTGAGGTATAGTGAGTACAGAGTGAGCAGATAGGATCGCAGTGATGTAGACAAACAAGAGAGTGCTGCCAACTGTCTGTTACTGTCAAACTTGTCTGACAAGATTTAGGCCCCGGCCACACGAGGACGATAACGGTTGTTTCCATTACCGTTCTGTGTCATATAGACCATTCGGCCACACTAGGACGACAGAATATGGCACTAAACGACTACGGTAACGGGTCCCAAGGTGGATAGACCGGCATACGCAACGCTCTGGGGGGTCCAACGGCTCCGTGTGTACGCCCTATACGATCATTTTCTGATAATGATGAGGCAATAGCCCCGCCTCTCCCAACCTCTGCTCCCCCCGCGTCAAAGTAAACTGCACACTGAATTCAGATTATTTATCTTTCCCTCGATATGGACCTAAACGCGAGTGAAGCCTAATCTGACAGGACGGAGACACGCAGCTCTGCTCACCTGCAGCTCCTCCCGTTGTGATGCAGCAGTGAACGGAGCAAAACACACACTTCAAGTCAGATCATCACCCTTAGCTATTTTAATTACCTCTCAAACTACCTAAACTAGTTATAAATATGTTTATTTTTACTGTCGGGCGGGTCACTGACTGGATCAGCTGCTGCATGAAACAGACACTGACACTGTCAGAAGAGAGGGAGGAAAAAGAGAGGCTCCGTGTATTTTATTATTATATTATATAGTCGTTATTCATTTGTTTTAAAGCTCAATAAATAACAAAGAAGACCTTTGACCGGCACTTTTATAATTTTGTCCGGAAGATTTAAACTTTAATACACGTTGACTGGCGAAAAACTCTGCCCGGTTCCCTCGGCCCCCACCGCGGAGAATAAACAGAAGTGCAACCATGACAACCATGCTTCTTCGCTGCTTTTGTTGAGGAAGTTACAGCGCCACGTACAGGCTCGGCATATGTACTGCAGCTTCTCCAGCGGTTGGAGCTAAACGGAGCGGTCTCGTGTGGACAGAAACTTTCCGGTGTCTATTGCGTGTGGACGGAAGCCTTTTTTGCGATTGCATTTGCGTATGCGTTTTACCGTTATCGTCCTCGTGTGGCCGGGGCCATAGAGGGTTGTCGATTGCGACCCCTATTTTGTTGACACGAACAATCTTTATAAACAATTCTGAGAGAGTAGGTCACTAAATTGCCTCCTATAATGACCGAAAGTTTCCTAACACTAAACATACGGGCAGCAAAGGGACATTTACTTTTCATTCCTGCAGGCTTCCTTACTGATTGCACTGCAGGTGTGTGTTCCAAGATGGCAGCACGTTGATTTGTTTCTGTCACGGGGTACTTCTCTATAGGCGCGTTCACACCGCAGTACTTTTCCCACTTTAGTTCCGATATAGTTCCCAAATGTTGCGTTCACACCAAAAAAATCCGGAACTAAAATTAGTTAATGAGAACCTTTTTACCCCCTTTTCCGTCCCTGCTAGAGAGCAGGGACTTTCGTAGGAGAAAAAGGTTCCTATTTCTGATGGGCTGGGCGGATTGCAAACCACGCCCCGTAAAACTCCCAAAAACTTTTGTGAAGCCGCCATTTTATTATCCTTGCATTAGCATTATTAGCATTAGCCCAGCGCACAAACGCAGAGAGAATAACTTATGGCAAACTTCAGGGAACTTATTCCGGTGTGAACGTGATCTGTACTTAGTTCATGAGAACTAAAGAGTTCTCATGAACTAAGTTCTGATTAACCTTTGTGGGAAAAGTACTGCGGTGTGAAAGCGCCTAATGTCGAGTAAAGCTGGTCCAGAGCCACTAGTTCAAGCATACTACGTCATCGATTGACTTCTGTCAAATTAAGCCATGACAGAAGTCATTTTACTATGCTTAGGAATAAAGTTTTAAAGAAATTAAGGAAAGCTAAGGCAGATTTATTTTTAACTATAATAGACAAGGCAGGAGGTTTGAAACTGATCTGGGACCAGTTAAAAACATTAACTGGTAATCAACATAGGGAAAGAAAACAGTTTGAACTTAAAGTAAATGGTAAGCTTATAAACACTCCAGGCGATGTAGCTGAAGTTTTAAATCAGTATTTTATTGATTCTGTTGCTAACATTGCACAGTGTTTTTCTCCTGACTGCACAAGTAATTGTCAAATTGATACAATGGAGCCAGCTTTCAGCTTAAGAAACACAACTGAAGCAGAAGTTAAAATAGTAATTAAATCCCTTAAACCATCTAAAGCAAAGGATATATTTGGTATGGATGCAGTTATGCTCAAAGACCTCAGTACAACTCTTTCTCATCCTATTGCCAATATCATCAACCTCTCTTTCTGAATGTTTCCAAATGTTTGGAAGCCGGCTGTAGTTATTCCAATCATTAAAGGTGGAGAGACCCAATGTCTACCAATAACTACAGGCCAATTAGTACCCTTCCTAGAGTATCAAAAGTTATTGAAAAACTTGTAGCTGAACAAATTATTAACCATCTGAATAACAGTGTTTTTTCTCTGCATCCAATGCAATTTGGCTTTAGGGCCAAATATTCTACAGAAACAGCCAACTGTTTTTTCACAGAACAAATAAAATCCAAAATGGATAAAGGTGGTGTTGTAGGAGCAGTGTTTCTCTTGACTTAAAGAAGGCCTTTGACACTGTTAATCACAAAAAACTCATATCTAAGCTATCCAGCATTAACTTCTCCACACAAACACTTAAATGGATAGAATCATATTCGTTCAACCGTTCTCAGTATGTCAGAGTACAGAATAATCAATCATCTAACCTCCAGGTGTCCCACAAGGGTCAATTCTGGGTCCATTGTTATTTTCATTGTATATAAACAACTTACCATCGATATGTCCTGACACAAACATCAAAATGTGTTCTGATGATACTGTAATTTATGTTCGAACAAGATGGTTAATGTAACAGCTTGGTTGGAGCAATGCTGTCTGCAACTAAATGTCAGTAAAACTGTATGTTTGTTATTCACCAAAACCAAGTCCTCCTGCGTTGAGCCAGATGTGTTTGTGTCCGGGGAGAGGCTACAGGTGGTCTCACAGTACAAATACCTGGGGGTCTTAATTGATTCAAGACTACATTTTAAGGCTCAGGTGAAAAAGGTCTGCAACAGGGTCAAATTCAGTCTGTCAAATTTGAGGTTTACCAGAGACTGCATGTCAACAGAGGCGGGCGGCTCTGATGTACATGCACTCTATGGTTCTATCTCACATCACCTACTGCTTAACAACCTGGTCACATGCCTGTACAACCACTCTTAAACCCCTGGAATCATTATACAAACAAACATTTAAAACAGTAGATAAGAAATCAGTTTATTCTCATCATTGCCCAATACTCAAAAAATCTAACTTGTTGAGCTGGGAAAATGTAATGAGATATGCAAATGCTTGCCTCATGTACAAAATAATACAGGGCCTTACCTCACCTCTGCTAAGACATTTTATCACCATACGCACACCTGTAACTAGGTCAACAAGAGCTGCAACAAGAGGAGACTGCGTTGTTCCATTAAGGAAGAGTTCATTCAGACAATCTTCTTTTTCTTTTAAAGCTGCACAACAGTGGAACTAAATCCCAGTAAAGATTAGAGAACAAAACACCTGCAGTTCATTCAAATCTAACTTAAAAACATGGTTAGTGGAAAATCAGCTCTGTCAACACTGACACAATCTGCACTTTACAACGCTCTGTTTGTACATGTGCCTTGACCTGTTGCTATCTGTCTGCTTTGTGAATATGTATTTTAGTTTTGTTTTTATATATGCTTTTATCATAATATAAGCATCTATGTTGAATGTTGTTTTACTGATTGTATTTACCTGTCATTTGAAGTGAATTTTTTTTCAAGTTGTTTTGCAACATCGCCACCTAGCGAATTGGATGACCGCAAAAGTACAACCAGCGAGTATTGAGTCTCATACACAGCGAGTCACTTTAGATATTGTAATGCTTGTTATTAACGATCTAAAAATGCATGAAATTGTGTTTTTCTTACAGAAATTAAATTATTATTAACAACTATTTGTTGTTAATGTTTGTTTTAGTTTTTTTTAATAACAAATGTATTTTGTATGTCAGATGTAAAAAGATAGTCTTTTATATTTGTCTTATCAAATTTGAAATAGGCCTACAACGTAAATATGTATATATATATATATATATTGTAGTAAGAATTATATAATCTATTTATAATTGTAAATGTATATAGTATGTAGACATACATTTAGATGTATATTTTGTTAAAAGAAAACAAAAATGTTAATTTAGTTTTTGGGAGAAGGGGTAGGATTAAATACGTGTAAACTCCGTCCCACGCCTATTCGGATGTGAAATTAGGTAGATAATTTGTTTATATATAAGTCAATAATATTTAGTTTATCAATTTGATACTGCTTACGTTTCTACAGTACCATAATTCTCTTGTTTCATTTAATTATTATAATTTTTTTTGTATTGTATTACACGTTTGAAATAAATCAAATCAAATGTGTCTTTGAAGAGGTGCTTGATTACTCAAAAACAAAAACAACTGTTAGTGTGTTAATGCACCTGGCTGCCAAAGATAAACATGCAGTTTTACCAAGAGGCATTTCAGTGCAGAATCAATTTGTATTTATTTAGAAGACGGGCACAATTTCCTTAACACGGACACGGAATGACCTCTGGAGTCCAGCATGTCTTTGAGTTCCTCTGACCCTTCCTCTGAAAGTGGAGAGTACACTGAGGACTCTTCACTGGGGTGAGGCGGGGTCTGTTGTTCCCTCAGCCACCAGAAAACAGCTCCAGCTGCAGTACCCGGGGAAGCCCTCTTCGGAGTAAAAACCCTCCAAGATTCCTCGCCGTCCACTTCCCCGGTAGCCTGTGCCAACGTCCTTATAATGATGGTCGCATTGAAAGCACCCGGTTTCATTAAACATCCATCCATCCATCCATCTTCTCCCGCTTATCCGTGGTCGGGTCGCGGGGGTAGCAGTTCCAGCAGAGAGCCCCAAACTTTCTTTTCCCTGGCGACATCAACCAGCTCTGACTGGGGGATCCCAAGGCGCTCCCAGGCCAGCGAAGAGATATAATCCCTCCACCTGGTCCTAGGTCTACCCCTTGGTCTCTTCCCAGCTGGACGTGCCTGGAACACCTCCCTAGGGAGGCACCCAGGTGGCATCCTAACTAGGTGCCCGAACCACCTCAACTGGCTCCTTTCGACGCGAAGGAGGAGCGGCTCAACTCCGAGTCCCTCCCTGATGACCGAACTTCTCACCTTATCCCTAAGGGAGACACCAGCCACCCTGCGGAGAAAACCCATCTCGGCCGCTTGTATCCGCAATCTCGTTCTTTCGGTCATGACCCATCCTTCATGACCATAGGTGAGGGTAGGAACGAAAATGGCCCGGTAGACAGAGAGCTTTGCCTTCTGGCTCAGCTCCCTTTTCGTCACAACGGTGCGGTAAAGCAACTGCAGTACCGCTCCCGCTGCTCCGATTCTCCGGCCCATCTCACGCTCCATTGTTCCCTCACTCGAGAACAAGAGCCCGAGATACTTGAACTCCTTCACTTGTGGTAAGGACTCATTCCCTACTTGAAGTGGACAGTCCATCGGTTTCCTGCTGAGAACCATGGCCTCAGATTTGGAGGTGCTGATCCTCATCCCAGCCGCTTCACACTCGGTTGCGAACCGATCCAGTGAGTGCTGAAGGTCGCAGACCGATGAAGCCATTAGAACCACATCATCTGCAAAAAGCAGTGGTGCAATCCTTAGTCCACCGAACTGCAGACCCCCTCCCCCACGACTACGCCTCGAAATCCCAGCCATGTATATTACAAACAGGATTGGTGACAAAGCGCAGCCCTGGCGGAGGCCAACCCTCACCGGAAATGTGTCCGACTTACTGCCGAGGACCCGGACACAGCTCTCGCTTTGGGAGTACAGAGATTGGATGGCCCTGAGTAGAGACCCCCTCACCCCATACTCCCGCAGCACCTCCCACAGTAACTCCCTGGGAACTCGGTCATACGCCTTCTCCAAGTCTACAAAACACATGTAGACCGGATAAGCGTACTCCCAGGCCCCCTCCAGGATCCTTGCGAGAGTAAAAAGCTGATCCGTCGTTCCACGACCAGGACGGAATCCGCATTGTTCCTCCTCAATCTGAGGTTCGACAATCGGCCTGACCCTCCTTTCGAGTACCTTAGAGTAAACTTTCCCGGGGAGGCTGAGTAGTGTGATGCCTCTGTAATTGGCACACACCCTCTGATCCCCCTTTTAAAAAGGGGAACCACCACCCCGGTCTGCCACTCCTTCGGTACTGTTTCCGACTTCCACGCAACGTTGATGAGACGTGTCAACCATGACAGTCCCTCAACACCCAGAGCCTTCAGCATTTCCGGGCGGATCTCATCCACCCCGGGGCTTTGCCACTGTGGAGTTGTTTGACGACCTCAGTGACCTCCCCCCGGGAGATTGGTGTTGATCCCCCGTCATACTCCAGCTCTGCCTCTAACATAGAGGGCAGAGTTGTCGGGTTCAGGAGTTCCTCAAAGTGTTCCTTCCAACGCCCTAACACTCCATCAGTTGAGGTCAACAACGTCCCATCCTTACTGTACACAGCTTGGATGGTTCCCTGCTTCCCCCTCCTGAGGTGTCGGACAGTTTTCCAGAACAACTTTGGTGCCGCCCGAAAGTCCTTCTCCATGTCTTCTCCAAACTTCTCCCACACCCGCTGCTTTGCCTCGGCCACGGATGAGGCTGCTGCCCTTCGGGCCTGTCGGTACCTTGCAACTGCCTCGGGAGTCCCCCGGGATAACAAATCCCTGAAGGCCTCCTTCTTCAGTCGGACGGCTTCCCTGACCACCGGTGTCCACCAGGAGGTTCGAGGGTTACCGCCCCTTGAGGCACCTAGGACCTTGAGACCACAGCTCCCCGCCGCGGCTTCGGCAATAGAGGCTTTGAACACCGACCACTCTGGTTCAATGTCTCCAACCTCCACAGGAATGCCCGAAAAGCTCCGCCGGAGGTGTGAGTTGAAGGCCTCCTGAACTTGGGCCTCCTCCAGACGTTCCCAGTTCACCCGAACTACACGTTTGGGCTTACCAGGTCTATCCAGAGGCTTCCCCGCCACTCGACCCAACTCACCACCAGATGGTGATCAGTTGACAACTCCGCCCCTCTCTTTACCCGAGTGTCCAAAACATACGGCCTCAGGTCCGATGATACGATAACGAAATCGATCATGGACCTTCTGCCTAGGGTGCTCTGGTACCACGTACACTTATGAGCATCCTTATGTTCGAACATGGTGTTTGTTATGGCCAATCCATGACTAGCACAGAAGTCCAGTAACAAAGCACCACTCCGGTTCAGATCAGGGGGGCCGTTCCTCCCAATCACGCCCCTCCAAGTGTCTCCATCATTGCCCACATGTGCGTTGAAGTGTCCCAGCAAGATTAAAGAGTCCCCTTCAGGAGCCCCATACAGGACTCTTTCCAGGGTCTCCAAGAAGGCCGTATACTCTGAACTTCTGTTGGGTGCATAAGCACACACAACAGTCAGAGTTTTCCCCCCCATAACCCACAGGCGTAGGGAGGCGACCCTCTCGTCCACTGGGGTAAACTCCAACAACGAAGCACCTAACCGGGGACCAGTATCCCCCACACCCGCCCGGCGCCTCACACCTTGAGCAACTCCGGAGAAGAATAGAGTCCAACCCCTATCCAGAAGTAAGGTTCCAGAGCCGACGCTGTGCGTAGAGGTGAGCCCAACCAGATCCAACTGGTAACGCTCCACCTCCCGCACAAGCTCCGGCTCCTTCCCCCCCAGAGAGGTGACGTTCCACGTCCCCAAAGCCAGCTTCTGTCGCCCGGGTCTGGTCCGTCGAGACCCTCCGCTTTCACTGCCACCCTTCTGGCAGCGCACCCGACCCCATCGATGTTTCCCGTAGGTGGTGGGCCCGCGGGACGGAGAAGCGGAGGTGTTGCCCACGTTGCCTTTTCGGGCTGGGCCCGGCCGGGCTCCGTGGCAAGCCCGGCCACCAGACGCTCGCCGACGAGTCCTCCTTCTGGGCCTGGCTCCAGAAGGGGACCCCGGGCTTCCTCCGGGCCGGGTATCCTCACTTCTTGTGTCGTCTTTCATGAGGTCTTTTGAACCAATCTTAGTCTGGCCCCTTGCCTGAGACCAATTTGCCATGGGAGACCCTACCAGGAACACAAGGTTCCAGACAACACAGCCCCCAGGTTCATCAGGGCACACAAACCTCTCTACCACGGTAAGGTGCTGGTTCCCCAGAGAGGTTTCATTAAACAAATAAACAAAAAGGCTAACAGTTGGTTTTGCAGCGAGTCATCATGGGCTAACAGATGACTGTTTCCCTGTAAGACTCACATTTAGCACGTGTTGCTTGTATTGCTGTCCAATTCAATACACCAGAATAGTTGTTAACTTTAAACAAACACGATTGACATTACTCACACTCTTACTGTAATTAGTGATTAAATCAACAATTAATGTAGGACACCTAGTTGGGCTTGCCAAAATCACGCTAGTTTCATTAAACAAATATGCTATGTTTAGCTAACAGTTTATTTTTCCGAAGGCTATAGCTAACATTTAATTGTGTTTAGTTCCTTTAATACGGTTAGAAGCTATCATAAGCTAACAGATGTTTGTATTGCCTTAAGACTATCTTAGTTAACGTTAGCTAATCACACTTCATTTCAAGACACCGGAATTGTTATTAATGTTAAACAAATAAAACGTTAAAAGCACTTCATCTTTTTGCGTGCTTTGTCGTTCATATTCATGTCTCCTGCTCGCTAGGTGGCAATGTCACGAAAAACTAGGGTCCTAGGAGTGCGGTCCCAGGAGTGCGGTCCTGAGACTGCAGTCTCCGACGCTGCAGCTTCATACTATTGCTTCGTTTTCCAAATGCCAGGAAGTATTCTTGCCTCACTTCTGAAGCAAGTGACTCGGAAAGACATGTGCTACCAAGCAAGCGTACTCGACATTGAGAAACACCCTCTGTCTCTATTAGTGTTTGTCTCATTCTCATTTTTTTTGGCATTGACCCCCTTGTGCATACTGACATTTTATAATTTTTATTTTGCTTTTTAGACCCGTTTTTAAATTGGTCTGCTGCACTTTTAAAACGTTTTAAAAGCTTTTAAAAGTTTTTGGGCTGTTGTGCGTCGTTTTGTGCCGGTGCCTCGCTGTGACTGGATTGTTTGCTCTCTGCCTGAGCTGTCGCTCTTTCGGACTCTGGATTGCTGTCAGATGCAATTTTCTACCTATCATATGTATGCTGATGACACTATTGTATATTCATGTGCTCCTTCTCTGGATATGGCCGTTTCCAATTTAAAATCTGATTTGATCACGCTGCAGCATGCACTTCTTGATTCCAAACTGCTATTGAATAGTAAGAAAACCAAAGCAATGATTTTTGCTCCCAAGTCAGCATCCTCTTGCCTCTCCACTGACACCCTTGATGGCGTCTCTGTTGAGTTTGTCGATATCTACAAATATCTGGGCTTTTGGTTGGACAGTAATCTGAACTTCAAACACCATATTGAATTTCTAACAAATAAATAGAAATGCACTCTTGGCTTCCTTTTCAGACTTAAATGTTGTTTTTCAACTTCATCCCGTAAAAGGTTGGTCTCTGGCTTATTCCTGTCCCAGCTGGACTACGGTGATACCATTTATTGATTTGCCTGTCCCACTGTTTTGGCCAAACTTGACCCACTCTACCATGCTGCACTGCGTTATATATCAAATGCACCCTATAGGACTCATCATTGCAGACTGTAAAGCCTAACTGGATGGTCCTCACTTACTATGCGTAGGATGCAGCTTTGGTTTTTATTAATGTATAAAGCCATTTTAGGTAAGCTTCCACTGTACATATGTGCCAGATTTGCTCCAGTTTGTGACTCTTACAACCTCAGATCCAGTGCCTGGATACGGTTCCAGGTACCTGCTGTGCGGACTGAGGCTGGAAAAAGGAGTCTTTTTTTATTATGGTCCTTGGTCTTGGAATGACCTTCAATCAAACCTAAAACTGAGGGCACTTGTCTCAATAGCATTTTTTAAATTGAAGTTGTCTGAAGTCCTTACCACCAGCTGCTCTTGCAGTAATAAGTAGTGCACCTTTCTTACTGTCCTAATGTGCACAATGTAGTGACTGCTTTTTCGTCTTTTGTTTTCTTAGTTATGTTCTCTGTATTTTATATGTTTGTGTTATGTGTAACGTTGCTGCCTTCTTGCCCAGGTCAGCATTGTAAATGAGATTTTATCTCAATGCTTTTTTATCTGGTTAAATAAAGGTTAAATAAAAAATGTCTTTCCCTCATTACTGGAGGTTTCAGGTATTACACCGATACTGTGAAAGCATTCCAACAACAATCCTCATCTGTGAAGATTAGTCGGATAACTGTGTGAGTCCCAGCTTTTGGACTTCACATTCAGCACATTTTGACACACTGGTACCCACATTCTCTGCATTTGTAAACTATGGGGATAAAATAGGTCACTGGTTCTTTTCTCATCTCAAGTCCTGTCAGGGCCAATCAGCATTAAGCAGGTGGGGTTAAAAGGTTAGATTATGCCTCACTGCACCTCAGCTGACAGAAGAACAGGTGTGTCAATGTTTGCGGGGGTGGTTCCTGCATCAAAGCAGATAATTGCACCTTGAGGTTAATATACAGTCTTAACAGTAGTGGCGTGGTGATGAAATAAAGATTACAAATATTAAAAAATCTTGAAGACCATCGCCATATTTCTGCTTTTTATGGATTTCTTTCAACTCCAAATACTTTGAAAGGGACTGCATAGGGAACTTTAGGTACAATTTAGGTTTTTTTTTTAAGTAGTATATTTGTCTCGTTAGAGTTGCTGATAGTGAAAAGCCGTGTAAATATCATGCATGGGCAAATTTGCAGAGGTTTTACCCCGTAGAATAAACAAACACTGAGGAAGGAGAAAGAGACTCTTACTTCGTGAGGACAATGGAGACGGCGTCATTGAGGATGCTCTCTCCAAACACCAGCATTTGGAGGACCGGGTCAACATCCAGGGCGTTAAAGATGGCGATGGTCGCCACGGGGTCCACAGCTGAGATCAGTGAGCCGAAGGCAAAGCTACAGCAAGAGAGTGGAAGTGTGTTATACAGGAGCAATAAGACATGAACATAACAATTAAGAAACAAACACACATGGGCAACAAAGGGACAAAATCTGTAAGTGCACGAGGTCAGAAGGATGCAGACAGGATATGCATCACAAACAAGGAAGCACATGTTTTTACTCAGGCAGTTCAGACCTACAATTTGTTATTTTTACAATTGCAATAATGTTGGAGAATACTTAAATCCTGTCTCAGAATATTAGGTCTTTGTACAAGGGTGGAAGTCTCATGTAATTGTTACACTGTCTGTTATAGCGGTCTTTGTAAAATGGCAACAACAACAACAACAACAAAATGTTATTATAAATACTCCTTTCTTTTATTTAATTGTTATTTTGTATTCCTTTATGTGCAAAAAATAAACAAACTAAATTAGACTTTATGTCAAGCACACAATTTGGATTAAATTACTGTTAAATGCCAGAAAATGCACAAAATCTGAGTGGGCAAAACTAACCCAAGACACACAGTAACACACTGACTGTGTATCGATGAAGATACACACATGTGATCATTGAACAAATCCAACATAAACACATGGGAGTGGCGTGACACACTGCTTGTGTCATCTCTGGCAGCTGGATTATCCAGCTACCTGGAACTGAACAAGTCTGTGGGTGTTGCTGTTGTGAAATACTTATATCCAATTTCCCTTGAAGTCATTTGGACAAAAAGATGTTCTAATGTAAAAAGCCTGGCAGTACAAAAGATGAATCCATAGAGACTTTATAATTATTGTTATAAAGGAATGCAAGTTGAAAGGGAACACTAACACTCACCTATCAGTCATTGACATCTTATAGATCACACCAGCCTGAGAAAAACACAGACACACATTTCAGAGTGGCAACAAAGAGCTCTGGTATGTTAACACATAGAGCAAGAAACATTCTGAACAATGTAAAGATACTAGGGGCCATTTGCACCTTCACAATGTATTAACAACACACATTTTATTTTACCAACAGGTTCAAACTCTTTCTCTGAACAGGCCCCGAGTTGTTGACTGATACAAACTCAATCCTCACCTGCCCAAGGAAATAGATCCCTCCTCCGACGATGAAAGCAGAGATGGCCGTGCCGAGCACAGCAAAGAGAGTGATGGAACCAATGTTCTGGAAGAAGTTACCCTGAACATACATGGACACAAAGCTCAAGTATTCATAGGCTTCAGTAGCATGACATTTACATAACATGGTGTATAACATGTGGCAAGCAGTAAAATGAAAAGTAGGGCAGAGTACATGTACAGAGAAAAAAACACAATTTCATTTTTGAATAATGTAACAGAATATATCTATAAATAATCTAATAAATAATCAAATGGTATGAGCCACCTTTTTGCATTTGCCAATGAGTTTCAAACCTAGACTTATTGGTGCTATGATTCTTTCTCTACATAATTGTATATCATTCACTTTTGTAATTGTTAGCCAATTGATCTTGCATAGGAAATAAATACCAACGTTATGTTACATGCATACACTGGTTTGCACTGTTAAGTACATCACATGCATAACGTGTCATTCCTTCTTTTATATCTTGACAGTATAAATAATACCTTATGTAAAGAGTATCCCGATTCAAAGATGATGGGCGGAAGGAGCAGAAGGAAGAACATGTTTGGTCGGAACATTTCCTCTTCCTCAAAAAATAAAATAGAGAAAAAAGTTACATACAATAGCAGTCAAGGTCAGGTGACAGACCAGTGATTCTAACCTTGGCTTGTCAAATAGTAACAAGGGAAATGGCCAAGTACAGCTAGCTGAGAGCTGCGTGTAGCAAAAACATTCAATAATCATTTCAGATGAAATACATTTCAAAGTGCTGTGTACAGTGAACATTTAAATTAAACAATTTACTTATTTATAAAAGGTTTGTTAGCATTTTTTATTCATCTTCAAATGAGCCTACAATTGTAAAGCAAATAGGTACTGTTGTATACAAAGAAATTGTGAGTGTGTGTGCGTGCGTGTGCGCGTGCGCGTGCGTGTGTGTGTGTGTGAATAATAAATCATGTGCTTGTGGTTATTATGCAATCATCGACAAATATTTCCTACTATTCATTCCTACTATTCATTCTTCCAATGCATTCCGGTTCAGTGATAATCAGCTGACTTAATACTTAGTCACTGAAGAGGGCAAAGGGTGACAGGGAGGCCGTGCCTGAGGTGTTTGTAACAACCCTTCATCTGACAAAACAAATATGGTGGTTGACTTCAGGATGACGAACAAACACGTCCTGTGCGATGCCTGTCTGCCAGTCCATTCATGCATTAAAACATTATTACTACTGACATGGTCCTTCTAGCACACATGCTGTATAAGGACATATGGATACTTATATTCGATTTTCGTTGTATTCACACTAGGGCTGCACGATATTGGAAAAAAACTGACATTGCGATTTCCCCCCCCCTGCGATATATATTGCGATATGAAAACATACAGGAATTGAAGAAAAGACTGTTTCTTTTCCCGCAAACCATCCTTTCTTGAACTTTAATGCTATACAATTGGTATTTTTGTAACTATATTTAACCGGATGAAGGACGTCTGGATCTTAAGTTATCAGAGCAACAAGCTGAGCTAGCTCGGTTAGCAGCGCCAAACTACCCTGGAGAAACACATGAAACTACTTTATTCAGTGTTTTACCTTTAATCACGGGGTCCGTTTGCTTTGGAGATTTGATTGTGGTTTGCTGTGCATGCAGAGCCTGCATGTCACTCAAGTACCCCTGACATGAGAGCCGCACAAGTTTTCCTTTTGTAGCAAGCAGCAAAATAATTGTAACATGACGTGTTTGAGTTCATTTGCCTACTTAATATCGCGAGTTTTGTTTTTTTATTAAAACAATCGCACGTCCACGCAATGTGAATATCGCGCATGCGCAAAACACGATTATCGTCACGACACGATATATCGTGCAGCCCTAATTCACATACACATACACGCACACAGAGCAACCCCTGCACGCTGATTATGTCAGCAATATAATGAAATCATTGTTGCTTTCAGCTAAATGGGCCAGCCTCCAAGATCAGGCGTAGGCATCATGTGGCCAAGCATTACGCTCTGGCTGCCCATGTGTCTGTGCATGATAAGCCATGTGTTCAAAGCCAGTGTGTGTGTGTATGCGTGCGTGCGTGCATTATCTATGTCAGTAATGTAATAGTAAATGTACTGTATGCATTAGTGAATGTTCATAGGGAAGATCTATTTCTGGGCTATGGTTGACCCTGCAGTTGTGTCTGTCAGGCAGATAGAAGAGGGTCATCCCATATTTGCTCCATCCAGTCAACAATCTCTCTTACTGTATTATGGAACTCAGCTTCGACAGCTGGTTGGGGCTGACTCTCGACCCCAATAACTTGACAAGCAGATGAAGACAATCACTTCCCAAACAGAATCGTTTTTGATTACTCTAAACCAGGGGTAGCCAACACGGTGCCCGCGGGCACTTAGTCGCCCGCAGGGGCAACGTGAGTCGCCCTCGGGGCATGTTCTAAAAATAGCTCGCCAAGCAAATTCAAAATGTATAAAATACACAAAACAAAAAAGGAAATGTAATTAAAAGAATCTACCCTATGCATAAACGAAACCTAAATCATAGCGAACTCTATCTACAGCTCTATATCTATCTAACACCCCTCCTCCCGGCCCCCACCCCCACAATGAATATCGACCAATCACGTTCTTGCTTGATTTGCTGGACCAGCGTTGCAGTCGGGAAGAAAAGCAATGCGGAGCGGCAGCTCACCGCTTCATAAGGAGTGTGAGTGTGACCGTGATTTTCCTTCTGGCAGAATCTACACAACACATCAGCCCCATTGAACAGCCTATCATGTTAGCCTATACAGCACATGAGGCGTTATGAGCGTAATCTCCACTGGGGACAGGGGGGACATGTCCCCTGCTCTTTTCGAACTCCCGTTTGTGTCCCCCCTCTTTACAAATATGTTTTTTTTGTTTTTTTTAACGCAAGCCGTCATCGCCACGGAGGAGCGAGACGGAGAGAGAGAGAGAGAGAGAGAGCACACCTTTATCTATTTAATATAGATAAAGTAAGAAATCATTCCAATGTGTACTATAGGACAGTAACAAAAACAAAAAACAGTTTAAAAGGAGTGATTAGTAAAATATTCATAAATAAAAAGAAAGAATGCTAACTAACATAAGATAAAAATAAACCAGTTTAAATGATTTGTTATTGGTTGTGATCATATTCTAAAGATGTTTGGATTATTGAAAAGTATACAGCTCCCTTTCATATGAGTGTTGGGAGCTGTATCCATAAATTCATGTTGTGCTCAAAGTGCACCAGATTGATGCATTTAACTTCAACATTTAAAAAAACATCTTCCCGGGGGAGCATGCCCCCGGACCCCCCTAGAGGACGTGAGGGCCACCCCCAAATAAAGCAGGTTAAAATAATTAAAAATTGCATACATTTTTCTTTTAGTAAACACTGAAAACGGGTCCCACAGACCCAAACAGCACACAAAGGTTAAAGGTAAGCATATAATAATGTTAATGTGCTAAATATATACACTGCAAAAAACAAAAAAAAGAGGAGTAAAAGTAGCCCCCGACTTGTTTTATTTTTTGAAAGTAGCCCTCACCCTAAAAAAGGTTGGTGACCCCTGCTCTAAACACTGCAAATATATGATTTGCTATAGGTTGGCAATTAATAACTGTCTTCTATCAAGCACAGTTGTGTTTTCAAGTATCATTTGTTTACTTTATTTATGACATATGATTGGTGAAATAAACTGTTCAGAAAGGGCAGTGCTAGATAACATGACTAATTGCAGGATCCTCTGAATTTATAAACATATTTGTTTCCATCTAACTCATTATTCTGGGCTATGACCCAGATATGCATGATACGATTGGCACATGAGATGAGACAATACCACAGCATATGTCTCAATTGAAGACCATACTGCAATTTGTGGCCGTCAGGATTTTTTACTTTGACAACAGCAACCAATACTATACACTCAATATAAACTCTTAAAAACACTTCAGCTAAAGAGGACAGCCGACACCAGGTGTAAACTGGAGTAAATCGTTTTAATTTAGCTTACCCAGATTATCACTCTTTGACATTTATCTCTGGCCAAACTCTACCCTTCAGGGCAGATAAAAGGTCAGGAATGAATATTACCACCTGAGACACAAGAGATATACCATGCATGCTCTGCCATCTGCCATCTACAGCTGTACTTCCGCATGAAGGCCTGCATGTCCCTGACTGAATAAGCACACACAGACTTTGCATATGCACATCTACAGATTTAAATAAGCAGATGTCAGCAAGCTAGTGCTTTGCCGTATTTGTCGATAAGAGCTTTAGTAGGGCTTCAATTATTGGTCAAAGTTATTTTGAACAAATGTGTAAATTACATTTGATTAACTGATTAATGATTAAGTCATTGAAACAAGCCCAAGGTAAACAAATCCAATTGGTTGTTGTGCTAGCCAAGCAGTCCAACAATGTTTACTTTGCAAAAACAAAGAAAAGCAGCAAATCCTAACATATACTAAGTAAAAAAACTGCAAATATTTGCAACTTCAATAATGTATCAATTATTAAATGTACTAAATACTGTTGATTAGCTAATTGACTCGGCGCTAGATTTGAGTTCAGAGTGCATAACATTGATGTCATTGTGAAACCATAAGACATTATGTTTTCTCGGAAGGCAACTCAAGATTTCAGGAAGCCGGATAACATCATCTTGCTGATTTGAGAGCAAGTAAGATGAGATAGATAAACCCAGAGAGTAGAGGATGGGCATACTCTAGGGAAGTGCAGAGCTTGAACTAAATTAGAAAAGATGAATGCCAAAGATGAAGAGAGCACAGTTAAAAGAGGGTCTAGAGAGAACAGAAAAATATGAACGGGAGTGATGGGGAGGCCTTCGTTGGAAGTACAGGCTCCCTGGGGGCTCAGCTTTGACACAGTGACATCACCACATGGGAAAAAGGTCCATGAAACCACAATTAAACCGGTTCCCACTGTGACGCTCTCTACGGCGTGGGAGAAATCTATTAAAAGTGCGTGCTACCCCTTTAAACACACCAATGCTGCCACTGAGGAGAAATGAAGCAAGATAATACAGTACAAAGAGAAAATTAAATGATTATCTGCTCTACTTAAGCAGTGTAGCGATAACAGGTCATGAAGCCAATATACGGACAGGTGAGGATGCGATTAAAACACAGAGATGGCGGTCTAGAGATTCACAGGACAGGGCAAAAGGGGCTCTGGTTACTGGTAGTGATGATGACTCAGCAACACCCCGTGGCCCCCCAGGCAAAAAAACAATGGGTCCCAGTGTGCAAGAAACATTGACAAAACTCTTTTTTTTTTCTTTTTTTCCTCTC